>NC_056456.1:9847590-9877590 GCF_018296145.1 Oncorhynchus tshawytscha
TAATAAATAAATAACCCAATTGTCATACTTGAGTAAAAGTAAAGATACTTAATAGGAAATGACTCAAGTAAAAGTGAAAGTCACCCAGTAAAATATTACTTGAGTACAAGTCTAAAGGTATCTAGTTTTAAATGTACTTAAGTATCAAAAGGGAAAGCAAAGGCTATATATCAAATTCCTTATATTATGCAGATGTTCTTGTTTTGATTTATTTATGGAAAGCCAGGGGCACAGTCTAACAATATTTTACAAACCAGATCAGAGGCAGTAGGGATGAGTTCTCTTAATAAGTGTATGAATTTGACCGTTTTGCTGTCCTGCCTGAGCAATCGATGTCGCGATGGTATAAAGGGTCGGGAGACAGGCGCAGGAATGCGTAATAGGGGTTTTAGTTTACCCAAAATACGGCGTGCGTTGTAAAGGCCAAACAAACACGTTCCAAAACACACGCTAGAAATCCAAAACAAAAGATTCAGGAGTACCTTGAATAAATGACAGACTCTCACAATGATTAACACACGGGACTAGACCTGTAATCATTTCTTCAATCCACAATGGCACGAAATCCAAAAACACACAGCACAGGTACTCACACGCACCAACGGACATTGTAACAATCATCGACAGGACATTGGTAAACCAAGGACACACTTATTCAAATATGAATCACTTGGAATAGGGGTCAGGTATGCGTAGTGAATGTTCCGGAGGGATCCGTGACATTCGAAATGTCACAAGCACATATTTTCTTTCGGGTCGTAGTCAAGTAAAAGTAAAAAAATATATAAATATTCAAGTAAAGTACGGATACTCCAAAGTACTACATTAAAGTATTTTTGCTTAGTTAGTTAACACTGCTGTATTTTTTCTAATGATTAGTAAATAGATTATAAATGTATATATTAACATCTAATAAATTATCCAGTAATCAATTTGAAAGTTTAGGAAATAACTATATATAGCTTGCTAACATTTACAAATGTACAAACAACAATTAGTAAATAGTGAACAAACTGTTTATAAATGATCTATTACTGGATGTTGTTATGAAGCGAGAATCAAACATTTGATTTCAATTGCCCATCCCTAACACCAATGGACAGACAGACATGCACACACACATTCCTTTACCTGGTCAAAGTTGTCCAGAGCAGCGTGGAGGTTGGCATGCATGCCAGTGGGAGGCTCGTTAGTGATCTTGATGGCATTCTCCAGGATGCCCTGAGTCAGGAGAGGAGAACAATTAGGAAAACACACAGTGTTATTATAAATGCGTGTGTGTGTGTGTGTGTGTGTGTTTACCTGAGGGATGATGTGCTCCTGTGGTGTAGGGGCAGGCTCAGCACTCATAAACACTCTGTAGTCCTGGTGACTGCCCTCACAGCAGCGTTCCAGAAGCTTCTCCAACGACCCCAGCCAGCGAGCCACCAGGTGGATATTCTGACAGAGATACATGAATGAATGGATTGATTGTTGGATGAACAGATGTTTGCGTGAACAAACTAATACATTGATTAATGAAACAGTGAATGGATGGATGCAATGATGAATGAAGGATTGAACTATATCTTATGCACAGTATATAGCAAGATTGCCATACCTGTAGGATGACCCAGTGTCCCTCCTTAGCAGCCATCTCCATGGCAACCTCAGCCACAGCCTCCTGGCCCTGACCCAAAGACACATTGTGGAGCTTCCCCAGGTCTATGGTGAATCCTAACTTCCTGCCTGTTACCATGGGAACAAGAGTTTCTCAGTGTGTGTGTCATGTTCATTCAGATTTACAGTGATATTTACATTACAAAATCAGTTGTCTTAGTGTTACCCAGTGACTCCACGTCTTTGAGAGGGTCTACTCCGGGAGACAGGATGAAGAAGACAGGAGAGGCGGGTCCACTCTCTCTGAAGGACTTAGCAAACTCGGTCTTCCTCCTCTCTGTATACTTCACCCCCAACTTCTCCTCCACAAAGTTCCTACACACAGAAAGAGAGAGGGAGATAGAGTGAGAGGGGGGGTATGGGGAGGGAGAATGATCGTCATTATAATTTGCCAGAGACATATGAAAGATTGGGGTGGAGGGAAAGAGGAGAGGTAGAGAAGAGGATAGGGAGAGAAGAGGAGAGGGAGGAGAGGGAGAGGAGAGGGAGATAAGAGGAGAGGGAGAGAAGAAGGAGAGGAGAGGTAGAGGAGAGGTAGAGAACATGAGAGGGAGAGTAGAGGGAGAGGAGGGAGAGAAGAGGAGAGGGAGAGAAGAGGAGAGGTAGAGAAGTGGAGAGGTAGAGAAGTGGAGGGAGAGAAGAGGAGGGAGAGAAGAGGAGAGTGAGAGAAGAGGAGAGGTAGAGAAGAGGAGATGGAGAGAATAGGAGAGGGAGAGAAGAGGAGAGGGAGAGAAGATTAGAGGGAGAGAAGAGGAGAGGGAGAGAAGAGGAGAGGGAGAGGAGAGGGAGAGGGAGAGAAGTGGAGAGGGAGAGGGAGAGAAGGGGAGAGGGAGAGGGAGAGAAGAGAGGGAGAGGGAGAGAAGAGAGGGAGAGGGAGAGAAGAGGAGAGGGAGAGAAGAGAGGAGAGAAGAGGAGAGGAAGAGGAGAGGAGAGGTAGAGAAGAGGAGAGGGAGAGAAGAGGAGAGGGAGAGAAGAAGGAGAGGAGAGGGAGAGGAGAGGTAGAGAACAGGAGAGGGAGAGTAGAGGGAGAGGATGGAGAGAAGAGGAAAGGTAGAGAAGAGGAGAGGGAGAGAAGAGGAGAGGTAGAGAAGAGGAGAGGTAGAGAAGAGGAGAGGTAGAGAAGAGGAGAGGAGAAGAGGAGAGGTAGAGAAGAGGAGAGGAGAGAAGAGGAGAGGAGAGGAGGGAGAGACTAGGAGAGGGAGAGAAGAGGAGAGGGAGAGGAGAGGGAGAGAAGAGGAGAGGGAGAGAAGAGGAGAGGGAGAGAAGAGGGAGAGGGAGAGAGAGGGAGAGAGAAGAGGAGAGGGAGAGAAGATGAGAGGGAGAGGAGGAGAGGAGAGGAGAGGAGAGGAGAGGGAGAGGAGAGGAGGAGAGGAGGGGAGAGGGAGAGGAGAGGGAGAGGAGAGGGAGAGAAGAGGAGAGTGAGAGAAGAGGGAGAGAAGAGGAGAGGGAGAGAAGAGGAGAGGGAGAGGAGAGGGAGAGAAGAGGGAGAGAAGAGGAGAGGGAGAGAAGAGGGAGAGAAGAGGAGAGGAGAGAAGAGGAGAGGAGAGGGAGAGGAGAGGGTGAGAAGAGGAGAGGGAGAGGAGAGGGAGAGAAGAGGAGAGGTAGAGAAGAGGAGAGGGAGAGGAGAGGAGAGGGAGAGGAGAGGGAGAGGGAGAGAAAGCGGCAGTAAGGAGTAAAAAGGACAGGAGGCCAGCTAAGGTACATTGTATGTCTCTCAACTATCCACTGTGTGTTGGGAGGTGGTGGGTATTGTTGTCGTGCGGTCACCTGACAGCGTAAGTCATCCTATCAGGTCTCAGGGCTCTCATCATAATGAGTTTCTGCAGGGAACTTTTTGCTTTCCACTCCTGAGGAAACTTCTCTTTCTCCGGACACTCGGACTCTACCACCTTTTTCCAGCGTTTAGGGGAGCCCTCGATGTCCCGGTCCAAACCACGAAACTCATCAGTGAAACTCATTGTCTAGAGGAGAAGAGGGGAAATACATGTTTGTAAGTGTGTTTGTGTGTGTGTGTTTGTGTTTGATACTGTGTGTGTGTGTGTACCTTGATGGCGCTCCAGGCCTGGTTGGAGAGGAAGTCTACAGGACAGATGTAGCTGTGGTCGATGTTGAAGCGGAGCAGGAAGTCTAGTTCTCGTACGTCTATCTCCTTACTCATCAGTAACAACTGGGGAACAGGGAACACACTATTAGAACTAACACACAGACACACACAGAGAGACCCCCCCCACAGACACACCTGGAAGGCGAGTTGAGCGGTGAAGGTGAGTTTGTCTCTCTCAAACAGGCCTCTGCTGATGTAGTTGAAGGTGGAGTAGGTGATGCCGTCTATTAGAGTGTTGACTCTGCTCCTCACGTCCTCACACACCTCTGCCTGCTCCACCGCCTTGTGGAACACCACGTTAAACGCCTACAGGGAGGGAGACAGTGAAAGACAAAGACAAGCCTAGATAAGCTAGAACGCTGTAATCTGGTCGTTAACTGGTCTGTACTGGTCCATTTGGACAGGTCTTGATTTACCTGTAGAAATAAAGGTTAAATGGAATAAAAAGTGCTGTTGGTAACCTTGAGGCTGAACTGGTACATGGGGTTGATCTTGTTGAGGTCGTTCATGATGAAGTAGAGCAGAGAGGATCTGACTGCTACGGGGCGGTAGTGTTCTCGGGCCTCGTTGATCTTGACCTCGTTCACCTTCGCCTCCAGAACCTACGTCCCAAAACAGCATATTAGCAATCAGGACCAAGCGATTTGGCTATGCAGTCTGTCTAAGTTCTCTTCCTTTATCCTTAAACCTCTGTCTCACCTTCATCTCGATCTCCGCGGCCGTGTGTTTGGTGGTCTCTAGTTTCTCCACCAGGACGTTGTCTCCTAGGAAGTTGCTCTCAGCAGCAGAGAGACGGCCCAGCAGCTCGTCCTCCAACAGCTTCAGCTCTATCTTGAACAGGTTCTGCTGCTTGGTCAGGTCACTCTGCAACCGCGACATAACCGTTATGCAACCACAACACAACCGTTATACAACCGTTATGCAACCACAACACAACCGTTATACAACTGTTATACAACCACAACACAACCGTTAAACAGCTGTTATGCAACCGTTATACAACCACAATACAACCGCAACATAACAAACTTTACTAAAATAAACCATTTCGCAACATGTGGGTGGCGCCGGGAATCAAACCCACGGCCCTGGTGTTACAAACACCCTACTCTCTGTCTGAGCTATACAAGACCACGACTATGCAGGAACCGAACACAACCAAACTTAAAGTGTCATTTTATGACCATGTGAGGTCAAGAAGGAAGAGGCTGAGAGAGCCAGGAAGGACAGGGGACATAGCCATCTATCCCACCTTGAGGTGCTCGAGGTCGGGCCTCTCCAGATTGACCACCTGAGCCAGCAGCTGGTCCTCCAGGCCGTCTCTTGTAACAGTGAAGTTGATGAGGGTGGTCTGGGCCTGGATCTCAGGCTTATAGTGGGGGTTAGCCAGCTTAGTGTGGAGGATCAGCCTGAACGCTGGGTGGAAGAAACACTCTTTATCCCCCACCTTTATACAACTGGGAGAGAGAGGGAGAGAGGAGGATGATGATGTGGTGTGTGTGTGTGTGTGTGTGTGTGTGTGTGTGTGTGTGTGTGTGTGTGTGTGTGTGTGTGTGTATGTTACCTGCCCTTCTTGATCGTGTGTCGTCCCAGTAGAGGGTCTATGACAGGGTCGATGGACTCCTCCAGATTCTCTATGAGGACAGTGTCTCCAGTCACAACAGCCTGCTCTATCACATCCACATACCTGGGGAAATGGGCTTTAGGTAGAATACATCAAACATACCTGGGGAAATGGGCTTTAGGTAGAACACATCAAACATACCTGAAGAGAGAGCAAGCTTAACAGATACATCTATTAGGGAGATCCATTCAGGAGAGGGGAGAGTAGGATGGAGGGATGACACAGAGGAGAGGAGAGCAATCTCACCCTTTCTCTCCCAGGCTGACCACCTTGAGGCTGTTGCCATAACGAATCTTGATCCACTTGATGCCCTGTAGTTGGGGGTCAATAAGCAGTGGCCAGCGTTCACCTGGGCGCACACAAAGGAGGAACATGTTACAATTGCAATACGTTTACAGATGTAGGATCTTAATTTGAGCCAGTTTGCTACAGCATAATCCTGCGGCAACAGGATATGTGAGTTAACATAATTCATGGTCATTTCTGTAAGGGAGAATCAAGTCTGAAATTCTAAGTTGAAATTACAAACTTCAGGAGCCCTGTTAAACCTCAAATTGCAGGAATGTTCTCCTGCCAGTGTGATCAAATTAAGATCTTACATCTGTAGCATGGACATAAAGGTGTAGAAAGTATAAAACATTCTCTACGCTCACAGTTGGTGAGGATGGTGGCGTTCTGAGTGGACATCTTGTCTCCCGGCAACCCCTCGTTGTTCCACTGAGCCACGGTAGCATCATCAGTCAGCATACACACTGGATCTAACCCCTCCGTCATGGGGATGGGGATCTGAGAGAGGGAGGAGACGAGAGGAGGAGAGGTGTGTTAGCATACACACTGGATCTAACCCCTCTGTCATGGGGATGGGGATCTGAGAGGGGGAGGGGAATAGGAGAGGGGGAGCATAAGAGACAGAGAGTAAGAGATGAGAGGAGAGAAGGACCTTCTGGCCACGTAGGAAGGGCATCCAGAGGTTCTCCAGTAGTTCTCTGCGGTACTTCTTAGAGAAGGATCCGGCGTAGGAGATGAAGGCTGCAGTCAGCAGAATGTCTCCACACAGAGTCTCCTCCTGCTCATGGTACCCGGCTACAGAGTGGGCCCAACGCACATTCTCTGACTGAAACACACACATTATCCACCAGTGGATAAAACGTACTGTTAATGTTTGGAAACTTTCCGAAGTAGCATGACAACAAACTAACCTAGCTGTTATTGGTCAGCCAGCTCCTCACCTCGAGTCCTTTGACGAGGCGATTGGCCAGTTCGATGGTTTTGTTGGTGTGATTGACCTCGTCCTGACAGCGAAGCTTCTCAGAGGTAGCCTTCTCAAACGCAGCAGTCAGGGTATCCAGACTACAGTCCAACTCCTACACACGCGCACACACGGACGCACACACACACACAGGGAAATAAGGGAAAGGGAAATGGGGAGGGAGGGAGAGAGAGAGAGAGAGAGAGAGAGAGAGAGAGAGAGAGAGAGAGAGAGAGAGAGAGAGAGAGAGAGAGACAGAGACAGAGACAGAGACAGAGAGAAACAAAGAGAGAGACAGAGAGAGAGAGAGAGAGAGAGAGATTGAGAGAGAGAGAGACAGAGACAGAGACAGAGAGACAGAGAGAGAGACAGAGAGAGAGAGATCGAGAGAGAGAGAGACACCCACAGCTAGTTTCTTCCTAATGGCTTCTAGTTTGTCTGCGGCCTCAGCCAGGTCAGCATTAGCCTGAGACAGACACAGCTTCTTCACCTCCACCTCACAGAACACCTGGGGAGGAAACAAGCACGCTCACAAATACACATTCCATAACATCAGTTTAAGTTGCAAACATCCACAAGGGTAATACAGTATATTAAAAGACGTGTGGGTGTGGTAGCCAACCTCAGGCTATTAGGTGAGAGAGATACTTACATACATCTATGTACAGCAGTAGGAAAGAAAGGAAAAAGAACAATGTGAGAAAAAGATGACACAAGCTAAAGAACAGTATTCTTCCATAGCGTTGATCAGGTGCTGCATATGAAATGAACCAGAGGTAAGACTGCATTTGGTCATTATACATGCAGTCACAGCTGAAGAAGGAAGTTGACATACACATAGGTTGGAGTCATTAAAACTCGTTTTTCAACCACTCCACAAATATCTTGTTTTGGCAAGTCGGTTAGGACATCTACTTTGTGCGCGACACAAGTCATTTTTACAACAATTGTTAACAGACAGATTATTTCACTTATAATTCACAGTATCACAATTCCAGTGGGTCAGAAGTTTACATACACTAAGTTGACTGTGCCTTTAAACAGCTTGGAAAATTCCAGAAAATTATGTCCTGGCTTTAGAAACTTCTGATAGGCTAATTGACATCATTTGGGTCAATTGGAGGCGTACCTGTGGATGTATTTCAAGGCCTACCTTCAAAGTCAGTGCCTCTTTGCTTGACATCATGGGAAAATCAAAAGAAACCAGCCAAGACCCCAGAAAAAGTCTGGTTCATCCTTGGGAGCAATTTCCAAATGAATGAAGGTACTACGTTCATCTGTACAAACAACAGTACGCAAGTATAAACACCACGGGACAACGCAGTCGTCATACCGCTCAGGAAGGAGACGCGTTCTGTCTCCTAGAGAGGAACGTACTCAATGCAAATAAATCCCAGAACAACAGCAAAGGACCTTGTGAAGATGCTGGAGGAAACAGGTACAAAAGTATCTATATCCACAGAAAAACGAGTCCTATATCGACATAATCTGAAAGGTCGTTCAGCAAGGAAGAAGCCACCGCTCCAAAACCGCCGTAAAAAAGCCAGACTACGGTTTGCAACTGCACATGGGGACAAAGATCGTACTTTTTGGAGAAATGTCCTCTGGTCTGATGAAACAAAAATAGAACTGTTTGACCAAAATTACCATAGTTATGTTTGGAGGAAAAAGGGGGAGGCTTGCAAGCCGAAGAACACCATCCCAACCGTGAAGCACGGGGGTGGTAGCATCATGTTCTAGGAGTGCTTTGCTGCAGGAGGGACTGGTGCACTTCACAAAATAGATGGCATCATGAGGTAGGAAAATTATGTGTATATATTGAAGCAACATCTCAAGACATCAGCCAGGAAGTTAAAGCTTGGTCCCAAATGGGTCTTCCAAATGGACAATGACCCCAAGCATACTTCCAAAGTTGTGGCAAAATGACTTAAGGACAACAAAGTCAAGGTACTGGAGTGGCCATCACAAAGCCCTGACCTCAATCCTATAGAACATTTGTGGGCAGAACTGAAAAAGCATGTGCAAGCAAGGAGGCGTACAAACCTGACTCAGTTACACCAGCTCTGTCAGGAGTAACTTATTGTGGGAAGCTTGTGGAAGGCTACCCAAAACGTTTGACCCAAGTTAAACAATTTAAAGGCAATGCTACCAAATATTAATTGAGTGTATGTAAACTTCTGACCCACTGGGAATGTGATGAAAGAAATAAAAGCTGAAATAAAATATTCTCTCTACTATTACTTTGACATTTCACATTCTTAAAATAAAGTGCTGATCCTAACTGACCTAAGACAGGGAATTTTTACGAGGATCAAATGTCAGGAATTGTGAAATACTGATTTTAAATGTATTTGGCTAAGGTGTATGTAAACTTCTGACTTCAACTGTACATGTTCAGTTTGTGTGTGTGCATATATATACAGTATGGTGTATCAGAGTATGTGTGGTGTATGCAGTATGGTGTATTAGAGTGTGTGTGGTGTATACAGTATGGTGTATTAGTGTGTGTGTGTGTGTTGTATACAGTATTGTGTATTAGTGTGTGTGTGTGTGGTGTAATACAGTACAGTGTATTAGTGTGTGTGGTGTATACAGTATGGTGTATTAGTGTGTGTGTGTATGTGGTGTATAGAGTATGGTATATTAGTGTGTGTGTGTGTGTGTGTGTGTGTGTGTGTGTGTGTGTATACAGTATGGTATTTTAGTGTGTGTGTGTGCGTGGTGTATACAGTATGGTGCATTAGTGCGTGTGTGGTGTATACAGTATGGTATATTTGCATGTGTGTGTGTGTGTGTGTGTGTGTGTGTGTGTGTGTGTGTGGGGTGTGAGGTGTATACAGTATGCTATATAAGTGTGTGTGTGTGTGTGTGGTGTATGTAGCATTGCGTTTTAGTGTGTTTGTGTGTGTATGTAGTACAGTGTTTTAGTGTGTGTGTGGGTGGTGTATACAGCGTGATGTATTAGTGTGTGTATGTGTGGTGTATACAGTACGGTGTAGTGTGTGTGGTGTATACAGTATGGTTTATTAGTGTGTGTGTGTGGTCTATCCAGTATGGTGTATTCGTATGTGTGGAGTGTATACACTATTGTGTATTTGTGTGTGTGGAGTGTATATAGTATTGTGTGTCAGTGTGTGTGGGGTGTATACAGGATTGTGTATTTTGTGTGTGTAGGGTGAATACAGTATTGTGTATTAGTGTGTGTGGGGTGTATACAGTATTGTGTATTAATGTGTGTGGGGAGTATACAGTATTGTGTATTAATGTGTGTGGGGAGTGTACAGTATTGTGTATTAGTGTGTGTGGGGAGTATACAGTATTGTGTATTAATGTGTGTGGGGAGTGTACAGTATTGTGTATTAGTGTGTGTGGGGAGTATACAGTATTGCGTATTAATGTGTGTGGGGAGTGTGTGTGAGTGTATACAGCATTGTGTATTAGTGTGTGTGGGGTGTATACAGTATTGTGTATTAGTGTGTGTAGGGTGTATACAGTATTGTGTAGTAGTGTGTGTGGGGTGTATACAGTATTGTGTATTAGTGTGTGGGGGGTGTATACAGTATTGTGTATTACTGTGTGGGGTGTATACAGTATTGTGTATTAGTGTGTGTGGGGTGTATACAGTATTCTGGATTAGTGTGTGTGGGGTGTATACAGTATTGTGTATTAGTGTGTGTGGGGTGTATACAGTATTGTGTATTAGTGTGTGGGGGGTGTATACAGTATTCTGGATTAGTGTGTGTGGGGTGTATACAGTATTGTTTATTAGTGTGTGTGGGGTGTATATAGTATTGTGTATTAGTGTGTGTGTGTGTGTAGGGTGTATACAGTATTGTGTATTAGTGTGTGTAGGGTGTATACAGCATTATGTATTAGTGTGTGTGGAGTGTATACAGTATTGTGTATTAGTGTGTGTGGGGTGTATACAGTACTGTGTATTAGTGTGTGGGGGGTATATACAGTATTGTGTATTAGTGTGTGTGGAGGGTATATAGTATTGTGTATTTGTGTGTGGGGTGTATACAGTATTGCGTATTAGTGTGTGTGGAGTGTATAAGGTATAGTGTTTTAGTGTGTGTGGAGTGTATACAGCATTGTGTATTAGTGTGTGTGGAGTGTATACAGTATCTTGTATTAGTGTGTGTGTAGGTTGTATACAGTATTGTGTATTAGTGTGTGTGGGGTGTATACAGTATCGTGTATTAGTGTGTGTATGGGGTGTATACAGTATATTGTATTAGTCTGTGTGTAGGGTGTATACAGTATTGTGTATTAGTGTGTGTAGTGTGTATACAGTATTGTGTATTAGTGTGTGTGTAGGGTGTATACAGTATTGTGTATTAGTGTGTGTGTAGGGTGTATACAGTATTGTGTATTAGTGTGTGTGTAGGGTGTATACAGTATTGTGTATTAGTGTGTGTGTAGGGTGTATACAGTATTGTGTAGTATTGTGTGTCTAGGGTGTATACAGTATTGTGTATTAGTTTGTGTGTGTGTAGGGTGTATACTGTATTGTGTATTAGTGTGTGTGTAGCGTGTATACAGTATTGTGTATTCGTGTGTGTGTAGGGTGTATACAGTATTGTGTATTAGTGTGTGTAGGGTGTATACAGTATTGTGTATTAGTGTGTGTGTAGCGTGTATACAGTATTGTGTATTAGTGTGTGTGTAGGGTGTATATAGTATTGTGTATTAGTGTGTGTAGGGTGTATACAGCATTGTGTATTAGTGTGTGTGTAGAGTGTATACAGTATTGTGTATTAGTGTGTGTGGAGTGTATACCGTATCTTGTATTAGTGTGTGTGTAGGGTGTATACAGTATTGTGTATTCGTGTGTGGGGTGTATACAGTATTGTGTATTAGTGTGCGTCTAGGGTGTATACAGTATTGTGTATTAGTGTGTGTGGAGTGTATACATCATTGTGTATTAGTGTGTGTGGAGTGTATACCGTATCTTGTATTAGTGTGTGTGTAGGGTGTATACAGTATTGTGTATTAGTGTGTGTAGGGTGTATACAGTATTGTGTATTAGTGTGTGTAGGGTGTATACAGTATTGTGTATTAGTGTGTGTGTAGCGTGTATACAGTATTGTGTATTAGTGTGTGTGTAGGGTGTATATAGTATTGTGTATTAGTGTGTGTAGGGTGTATACAGCATTGTGTATTCGTGTGTGTGTAGGGTGTATACAGTATTGTGTATTAGTGTGTGTGGAGTGTATACCGTATCTTGTATTAGTGTGTGTGTAGGGTGTATACAGTATTGTGTATTAATGTGTGTGGAGTGTATACATCATTGTGTATTAGTGTGTGTGGAGTGTATACCGTATCTTTTATTAGTGTGTGTGTAGGGTGTATACAGTATTGTGTATTAGTGTGTGTAGGGTGTATACAGTATTGTGTATTAGTGTGTGTAGGGTGTATACAGTATTGTGTATTAGTGTGTGTCTAGGGTGTATACAGTATTGTGTATTAGTGTGTGTGGAGTGTATACCGTATCTTGTATTAGTGTGTGTGTAGGGTGTATACAGTATTGTGTATTAGTGTGTGTAGGGTGTATACAGTATTGTGTATTAGTGTGTGTGTAGGGTGTATACAGTATTGTGTATTAGTGTGTATGTAGGGTGTATACAGTATTGTGTATTAGTGTGTGTGGAGTGTATACAGTATTGTGTATTAGTGTGTGTGGAGTGTATACAGCATTGTGTATTAGTGTGTGTAGGGTGTATACAGTATTGTGTATTAGTGTGTGTGAAGTGTATACAGCATTGTGTATTAGTGTGTGTGGAGTGTATACAGTATTGTGTATTAGTGTGTGTGGAGTGTATACAGTATTGTGTATTAGTGTGTGTGGAGTGTATACAGCATTGTGTAGTAGTGTGTGTAGGGTGTATACAGTATTGTGTATTAGTGTGTGTGGAGTGTATACAGCATTGTGTATTAGTGTGTGTGGCGTGTATACAGTATTGTGTATTAGTGTGTGTGGAGTGTATACAGTATTGTGTATTACTGTGTGGGGTGTATACAGTGTTGTGTATTACTGTGTGGTTTGTATACAGTATTGTGTATTACTGTGTGGGGTGTATACAGTATTGTGTATTACTGTGTGGGGTGTATACAGTATTGTGTATTACTGTGTGGGGTGTATACAGTATCGTGTATTACTGTGTGGGGTGTATACAGTATTGTGTATTAGTGTGTGGAGTGTATACAGTATTGTGTATTACTGTGTGGGGTGTATGCAGTATTGTGTATTACTGTGTGGGGTGTATACAGTATTGTGTATTACTGTGTGGGGTGTATAAAGTATTGTGTATTACTGTGTGGGGTGTATACAGTATTGTGTATTACTGTGTGGGGTGTATACAGTATTGTGTATTAGTGTGTGTGGAGTGTACCTCGTGGAAGCGTATGATATTGAGGACCCAGGCACAGAGACCGGCGGCGGCGGATGATTTGAGTCTGACAAACTCAGGGTTAAACTCTGGGTCACTGAGGTACTCATCTCTCACGCACCTCACTGTCGATTCCGGGATGTGTTCCTTGTCAAAGTTCACCAACGCCTGTAGGAAGTCATCCACCTGGGCATAGACACACACATGGACATGCACACTCTGAAACACTCTGGAACACTCTGGAACACTCTGGAACACTCTGGAACACTCTGGAACACTCTGGAACACTCTGGAACACTCTGGAACACTCTGGAACACTCTGAAAGACTGCCGTTATCACAAAGTGACACAGACACACGGACGGCCAGACAGACAAACTCTCACCTATGGGATATATGCTCCTTACACACATGGTCACACAGACAAGACAAGACACACCAAGACTGACCTTGCTCATGACTACTTTCGCTGCCTTCCAGCTGCGGTCTTTGGGTAATTTACCATGAGGAGCCAGTAGCACCATGACAGCAGCAGACACGTTAGTCACTATGGCTGGGGGGTTAGGGAACGTCTTCAACTCTGTCAGGTTCAGCTAGTGGGATGACACACATTTTATTAGGAATCGCATGATATAAAAAAAAAACGTCCTGTATTAAAGGTCCAATATATCTCCATATCAAATCATTTCTGGGTAGCAATTAAGTCAAATTCAAAAAGGCACTCGCACATCTGAGCTATCTTTGTTGCAGGTGCATGGTAACAATTGAATAACATGAGAAAAAAATGTGCGTTAGCTGCCTGTAGAGCTGTGTGTTACCCTGTTGAGGGCTGCGTCAGCTGCCTGTAGAGCTGTGTGTTACCCTGTTGAGTGTGTTGAGGGCTGCGTCAGCTGCCTGTAGAGCTGTGTGTTACCCTGTTGAGTGTGTTGAGGGCTGCGTCAGCTGCCTGTAGAGCTGTGTGTTACCCTGTTGAGGGCTGCGTCAGCTGCCTGTAGAGCTGTGTGTTACCCTGTTGAGTGTGTTGAGGGCTGCGTCAGCTGCCTGTAGAGCTGTGTGTTACACTGTTGAGTGTGTTGAGGGCTGCGTCAGCTGCCTGTAAGGCTGTGTGTTACCCTGTTGAGTGTGTTGAGGGCTGCGTCAGCTGCCTGTAGAGCTGTGTGTTACCCTGTTGAGTGTGTTGAGGGCTGCGTCAGCTGCCTGTAGAGCTGTGTGTTACACTGTTGAGTGTGTTGAGGGCTGCGTCAGCTGCCTGTAGAGCTGTGTGTTACCCTGTTGAGGGCTGCTTCAGCTGCCTGTAGAGCTGTGTGTTACCCTGTTGAGGGCTGCGTCAGCTGCCTGTAAGGCTGTGTGTTACCCTGTTGAGGGCTGCGTAAGCTGCCTGTAAGGCTGTGTGTTACCGTGTTGAGGGCTGCGTCAGCTGCCTGTAAGGCTGTGTGTTACCCTGTTGAGGGCTGCGTCAGCTGCCTGTAGAGCTGTGTGTTACCCTGTTGAGTGTGTTGAGGGCTGCGTCAGCTGCCTGTAGAGCTGTGTGTTACCCTGTTGAGGGCTGCGTCAGCTGCCTGTAAGGCTGTGTGTTACCCTGTTGAGGGCTGCGTCAGCTGCCTGTAGAGCTGTGTGTTACCCTGTTGAGTGTGTTGAGGGCTGCGTCAGCTGCCTGTAGAGCTGTGTGTTACACTGTTGAGTGTGTTGAGGGCTGCGTCAGCTGCCTGTAGAGCTGTGTGTTACACTGTTGAGTGTGTTGAGGGCTGCGTCAGCTGCCTGTAGAGCTGTGTGTTACCCTGTTGAGGGCTGCGTTAGCTGCCTGTAGAGCTGTGTGTTACCCTGTTGAGGGCTGCGTCAGCTGCCTGTAGAGCTGTGTGTTACCCTGTTGAGGGCTGCGTCAGCTGCCTGTAGAGCTGTGTGTTACCCTGTTGAGGGCTGCGTCAGCTGCCTGTAAGGCTGTGTGTTACCCTGTTGAGGGCTGCGTCAGCTGCCTGTAGAGCTGTGTGTTACCCTGTTGAGGGCTGCGTCAGCTGCCTGTAGAGCTGTGTGTTACCCTGTTGAGTGTGTTGAGGGCTGCGTCAGCTGCCTGTAGAGCTGTGTGTTACCCTGTTGAGTGTGTTGAGGGCTGTGTCAGCTGCCTGTAGAGCTGTGTGTTACCCTGTTGAGTGTGTTGAGGGCTGCGTCAGCTGCCTGTAGAGCTGTGTGTTACCCTGTTGAGTGTGTTGAGGGCTGCGTCAGCTGCCTGTAGAGCTGTGTGTTACCCTGTTGAGGGCTGTGTCAGCTGCCTGTAGAGCTGTGTGTTACCCTGTTGAGTGTGTTGAGGGCTGTGTCAGCTGCCTGTAAGGCTGTGTGTTACCCTGTTGAGTGTGTTGAGGGCTGCGTCAGCTGCCTGTAGAGCTGTGTGTTACCCTGTTGAGTGTGTTGAGGGCTGCGTCAGCTGCCTGTAAGGCTTTGTGTTACCCTGTTGAGTGTGTTGAGGGCTGCGTCAGCTGCCTGTAGAGCTGTGTTACCCTGTTGAGGGCTGTGTCAGCTGCCTGTAGAGCTGTGTGTTACCCTGTTGAGTGTGTTGAGGGCTGTGTCAGCTGCCTGTAGAGCTGTGTGTTACACTGTTGAGGGCTGCGTCAGCTGCCTGTAGAGCTGTGTGTTACCCTGTTGAGTGTGTTGAGGGCTGTGTCAGCTGCCTGTAGAGCTGTGTGTTACCCTGTTGAGGGCTGTGTCAGCTGCCTGTAGAGCTGTGTGTTACCCTGTTGAGTGTGTTGAGGGCTGTGTCAGCTGCCTGTAAGGCTGTGTGTTACCCTGTTGAGTGTGTTGAGGGCTGCGTCAGCTGCCTGTAAGGCAGGTTCAGCCTTCGCCAGGTCCTCTTCACTCTGCTGTTGCTGTGTGGTCACCTCAGCCTGGATGGTTCCTACCTAAAGGACAACAACACACAGCACCACACACTAAACACTTATACATTGCACATTTCAACTTAGAAATGGCACAACAAAATGGTAATTACCTAATAATTACTACCAACACCATTTCGATTTCTGAGGATTCCTTGAAACTGATCAAGGCTCACGTGCTCACTCTTACCCTCTGTTCCTCCGCGTCTGCCACAGCCCTCTCCTGGTTGAGTTTGTCTGTCTGCTGGCCGATCTTAGAGATGAGAGCCTCTGTGTCTGTGTTCCTCTGCCACAGCTCTACTTCCTGGACTGCTAACTTAGCCTTAAGATCCTCCACCTGAGAAGGGGGAAGTAGTAATGGATGGAGGGTTGGTAGAGAGATGGCTCAGAGAGCGAGAGAGAGAGAGAGAGAGAGAGAGAGAGGAAGAGGCGAAGTGTGTTCCTGTGTGTGTGTGTGTTTGTGTGTGTGTGTGGGGGGGGGGCGGGACTATGAGCCTGACTGACCTGTGAGGCCGTGGTCTGTAGTTTCTGCAGGCCGTTTTCCAGTCTCTCCATCTTCTGAGTGAGCTCTCTGCGTTTTGTCCCCAGTAGGTTACCGTACAGCTTCATAAACTCTAGGAAGCTCTTGGGAGTGGTGTAGTTGAAGTGCTTCTCGTTCTGCTGGTACTTCACACTCACCTGGGACACATTTAGACAATAAAGTACTTTCAATATTATATTCAAATGATCTGTCACTTGATTTATATAACTATGATGACCCACTCAACTGTCACTGAAATGAAGTCCTTTATGTTGTAAAGTTAAATGATTTCTCAGCCTCTCACCTCGTTAACACTGGTATGGGCGTAGGAGATAAACTCACTGATGGACGCACGGACATCCGGCTAGAGAGGTTAGAGAGAAAACATGGATATGCAAACAAATGGATATGCAGGCATCAGGTAAAACATGGATATGCAAACAAATGACTGTTCTCCATATATATCATCCACCGTCTATGTGATTGTGATGTGTCGTCGGACTGGTGTTAACCTCCAGATCCGGTATCTTCTCTATGAAGGTGGTGCTGACAGACTGAAGGGCCAGCTGAGGCCAGGAGTGGAACCAGTCTATGGCCGTACAGTTGACCAGGGCCGGGAACTTACGAGCACGGGTACGCAGGGTGAACCCTACTGGGGAAAAACACAGGACCACCTGTAGCGAGTTGGAGGGAAGAAGAACAGGGGGGGGAGAGAGAGAAAAATCAACTATTTGTCACTGTTGACATTTCCCTCTTCAGGAAATAAATTGCGCATACTTTGTTGTAAACGTAGCACACAGTTTCCACCTTCCACCTATTACATTTCCTGTTATAGAGCGGACTTTAATTGATTGATCTCATTGAGCCCAGTAGACAGACCTTGAGCTGCCTCCGTATCCTCTCGATGAAGAAGGCCCAGCAGTTGTCTCTGTTGTCAATCAGGCCCAGTCCTCTTAGCTCCATACGGATGGACGTCACGATCATATCCACTTCCTCCTCACTGAACAGGTCTGGGATGTCCCCTAGGAGATAGGGCACACACTAGCATACTAACACACTAGCTAGGGGATGCCTCACGATCATGTCCACTATTTCCTTACAGATCAGGTTTGGGATGTCCCCTAGGAGACAGGGCACATGATGCCCGCATGTCGTTGATGGTTGAGGTGCGGTGTTGGTGTTGGTGCATACCTGATGCCAGCATGTCATTGATAGTTGAGGTGCGGTGTTGGTGTTGGTGCATACCTGATGCCAACATGTCATTGATGGTTGAGGTGCGGTGTTGGTGTTGGTGCTGGTGCGTACCTGATGCCAGCATGTCGTTGATGGTTGAGGTGCGGTGTTGGTGCATACCTGATGCCAGCATGTAGTTGATGGTTGAGGTGCGGTGTTGGTGTTGGTGCGTACCTGATGCCAGCATGTCATTGATGGTTGAGGTGCGGTGTTGGTGTTGGTGCGTACCTGATGCCAGCATGTCGTTGATGGTTGAGGTGCGGTGTTGGTGTTGGTGCTGGTGCGTACCTGATGCCAGCATGTCATTGATAGTTGAGGTGCGGTGTTGGTGTTGGTGTTGGTGCATACCTGATGCCAACATGTCATTGATGGTTGAGGTGCGGTGTTGGTGTTGGTGTTGGTGCTGGTGCGTACCTGATTCCAGCATGTCATTGATAGTTGAGGTGCAGTGTTGGTGTTGGTGCGTACCTGATGCCAACATGTCGTTGATAGTTGAGGTGTGGTGTTGGTGTTGGTGCGTACCTCATGCCAGCATGTCGTTGATAGTTGAGGTGCGGTGTTGGTGTTGGTGTTGGTGCGTACCTGATGCCAATATGTCATTGATGGTTGAGGTGCGGTGTTGGTGTGTACCTGATGCCAGCATGTCATTGATGGTTGAGGTGCGGTGTTGGTGTTGGTGCGTACCTGATGCCAGCATGTCATTGATGGTTGAGGTGCGGTGTTGGTGTTGGTGCGTACCTGATGCCAGCATGTCGTTGATGGTTGAGGTGCGGTGTTGGTGCGTACATGATGCCAGCATGTCATTGATAGTTGAGGTGTGGTGTTGGTGTTGGTGCGTACCTGATGCCAATATGTCATTGATGGTAGAGGTGCTGTGTTGATGTGTACCTGATGCCAGCATGTCATTGATGGTTGAGGTGTGGTGTTGGTGTTGGTGCGTACCTGATGCCAGCATGTCATTGATAGTTCAGGTGTGGTGTTGATGCGTACCTGATGCCAGCATGTCATTGATAGTTGAGGTGCGGTGTTGGTGTTGGTGCGTACCTGAAGCCAACATGTCATTGATGGTTGAGGTGCTGTGTTGATGTGTACCTGATGCCAGCATGTCATTGATGGTTGAGGTGTGGTGTTGGTGTTGGTGCGTACCTGATGCCAACATGTCATTGATGGTTGAGGTGCGGTGTTGGTGTTGGTGTTGGTGCTGGTGCGTACCTGATGCCAGCATGTCATTGATAGTTGAGGTGCGGTGTTGGTGTTGGTGCGTACCTGATGCCAGCATGTCGTTGATAGTTGAGGTGTGGTGTTGGTGCGTACCTGATGCCAGCATGTTGTTGATGGTTGAGGTGTGTTGTAGGTGCGTACCTGATGCCAACATGTCGTTGATGGTTGAGTTGCGGTGTTGGTGCGTACCTGATGCCAGCATGTTGTTGATGGTTGAGGTGTGTTGTAGGTGCGTACCTGATGCCAGCATGTCACTGATGGTTGAGGTGTGGTGTTGGTGCGTACCTGATGCCAGCATGTCGTTGATTGTTGAGGTGTGGTGATGGTGCGTACCTGATGCCAGCATGTTGTTGATGGTTGAGGTGTGATGGTGCGTACCTGATGCCAGCATGTCATTGATGGTTGAGGTGTGGTGATGGTGCGTACCTGATGCCAGCATGTTGTTGATGGTTGAGGTGTGGTGATGGTGCGTACCTGATGCCAGCATGTTGTTGATGGTTGAGGTGTGGTGATGGTGCGTACCTGATGCCAACATGTCGTTGATGGTTGAGGCGTGGTGATGGTGCGTACCTGATGCCAGCATGTCATTGATCGTTGAGGTGTGTTGTATGTGCGTACCTGATGCCAGCATGTTGTTGATGGTTGAGGTGTGGTGTAGGTGCGTACCTGATGCCAGCATGTTGTTGATGGTTGAGGTGTGGTGATGGTGCGTACCTGATGCCAACATGTCGTTGATGGTTGAGGCGTGGTGATGGTGCGTACCTGATGCCAGCATGTCATTGATGGTTGAGGTGTGGTGATGGTGCGTACCTGATGCCAGCATGTTGTTGATGGTTGAGGTGTGTTGTAGGTGCGTACCTGATGCCAACATGTCGTTGATGGTTGAGGTGTGGTGATGGTGCGTACCTGATGCCAGCATGTCATTGATGGTTGAGGTGTGGTGATGGTGCGTACCTGATGCCAGCATGTTGTTGATGGTTGAGGTGTGTTGTAGGTGCGTACCTGATGCCAACATGTCGTTGATGGTTGAGGTGTGGTGATGGTGCGTACCTGATGCCAACATGTCGTTGATGGTTGAGGCGTGGTGATGGTGCGTACCTGATGCCAACATGTCGTTGATGGTTGAGGCGTGGTGATGGTGCGTACCTGATGCCAGCATGTCATTGATGGTTGAGGTGTGGTGATGGTGCGTACCTGATGCCAGCATGTTGTTGATGGTTGAGGTGTGTTGTAGGTGCGTACCTGATGCCAACATGTCGTTGATGGTTGAGGCGTGGTGATGGTGCGTACCTGATGCCAGCATGTCATTGATGGTTGAGGTGTGGTGATGGTGCGTACCTGATGCCAGCATGTTGTTGATGGTTGAGGTGTGTTGTAGGTGCGTACCTGATGCCAACATGTCGTTGATGGTTGAGGTGTGGTGTTGGTGCGTACCTGATGCCAGCATGTCGTTGATTGTTGAGGTGTGGTGATGGTGCGTACCTGATGCCAGCATGTTGTTGATGGTTGAGGTGTGATGGTGCGTACCTGATGCCAGCATGTCATTGATGGTTGAGGTGTGGTGATGGTGCGTACCTGATGCCAGCATGTTGTTGATGGTTGAGGTGTGGTGATGGTGCGTACCTGATGCCAGCATGTCGTTGATGGTTGAGGTGTGGTGATGGTGCGTACCTGATGCCAGCATGTAGTTGATGGTTGAGGTGTGGTGATGGTGCGTACCTGATGCCAGCATGTCGTTGATGGTTGAGGTGTGGTGATGGTGCGTACCTGATGCCAGCATGTCGTTGATGGTTGAGGTGTGGTGATGGTGCGTACCTGATGCCAGCATGTTGTTGATTGTTGAGGTGTGGTGATGGTGCGTACCTGATGCCAGCATGTTGTTGATGGTTGAGGTGTGGTGATGGTGCGTACCTGATGCCAACATGTCGTTGATGGTTGAGGCGTGGTGATGGTGCGTACCTGATGCCAGCATGTCATTGATCGTTGAGGTGTGTTGTATGTGCGTACCTGATGCCAGCATGTTGTTGATGGTTGAGGTGTGGTGTAGGTGCATAGCTGATGCCAGCATGTTGTTGATGGTTGAGGTGTGGTGATGGTGCGTACCTGATGCCAACATATCGTTGATGTTTGAGGCGTGGTGATGGTGCGTACCTGATGCCAGCATGTCATTGATGGTTGAGGTGTGGTGTAGGTGCGTACCTGATGCCAGCATGTTGTTGATGGTTGAGGTGTGGTGATGGTGCGTACCTGATGCCAGCATGTCGTTGATGGTTGAGGTGTGGTGATGGTGCGTACCTGATGCCAACATGTTGTTGATGGTTGAGGTGCGGTGTTGGTGTGTACCTGATGCCAGCATGTCATTGATGGTTGAGGTGTGGTGATGGTGCGTACCTGATGCCAACATGTTGTTGATGGTTGAGGTGCGGTGTTGGTGTGTACCTGATGCCAACATGTCGTTGATGGTTGAGGCGTGGTGTGGTGTAGGTGCGTACCTGATGCCACATTCTGGTCTTATAGATTAGACATAACATAGTAAACGTAAATCCGGGACACTCAAATTAGTACGATACGTTACGTTACGTTTGGTGTGGTTACAAAAGACAGAAGGTTACTTAAGGCCAAAAAAAAGTAGGGTGGTTGGTCGGGGTGGATGTGTTTGCGTATTAACGCGAATGTCTAGCAACCCAAAGTTTGCGAGTTCTAATCTCATCACGGGCATCATTTTAGCTAATTAGCAACTACTTACTATTTTTTAGTTACTTTGCAACTACGTACTACTTTTTAGTTACTTTGTAACTACTTGGCATGGTAGCTACCCTTCCCCTAACCTTCAACCTAACCTTAACCCTGGCCTTAAACTTTTAACCCCTAGCCTAGCTAAACTTAGCCACCGAGCCACTTAGCTAACATTAGACACAGCAAAATGGAATTCGGAACATATCGTGCGTTTTACAAATAAATTAAATATTGCACGTTTGCAATTCGTGACATATCACACTAAATGGATGACGGACATCCAGAAATGAATACATACCATACAGAAGGTAACATGTCATCATTTTTGTGTCCCGGATTTACATTTACTATGTTACGTCTACCCCTGAGTCCAGGTTAGATGCCAGCATGTCTTTGAATGGTTGAGATGTGGTGTTGGTGCGTACCTGATGCCAGCATGTCGTTGATGAGGACCAGGAAACGTTCGTCTGGGATCTGGGCATCTGTGTGGAGGAAGACTGTCCCAATATTCTTCACCCCCACCTTGATGTACAGCGCTGCTATATCACTCTACAGAGAGAGAGCGAGGGAGATAGGGGGGAGGGGAGAGGGAGGGAGAGAGATGAGGGAAGGGGGGGATTTGTGTAGATGAGCAGGATCTAGATATCTAGAGCTCTTGCTTTCAACCTTCCAGAAATTCTGTTGTATTTAGCCGTTATTTGGTTGATAGTCCGTACCCGTAGGTCATGTATCCCGTAGCCCTTCCTCAGTGTAATCTGGAACACCTCCAGGGTACTGAGGAAGGCAGCGAGGCGACACAGACTCTGCTTCCCACTGCCTCCCACCCCCACCAGCAGAGCATTACCATGGGGGGCCTCCAGGATACGACTGATACGACACCTGGACACAGACATATCAACTTGGTGTGAGTGTGTGCTTATTTCAGTGTGATGAGAGATCGTATGTGCATTACCCTGCAGTCTACAGCAGGAAAATAGGCAAAGTAAGTGTGTGTGTGTGTGAGTGGCGCACCGAGCTGAGTGAGGTTAGTGATTGGCTGAGCGAGTGGAGATTGTGACAGACAGGACAGTGTGTGTGTGACTCTCACACATGCTGCATTGCCTCCTCAAAGAGCACCAGGTTCATGACAGCATGCAGCTCGTTGTAGTGTTCCAGAGCATCAGTCAGGGTCTTCTGGAGCTTTTCCCAGTCTGATGCCTGGTGGTACCTGGGCTCCCCCACCCCATGGGCAAAGTGACAGTACACCAGGGGCTGGTGGATGAAACTAGACTCATCTATACCCTGCACAGAGAGGGGGGAGAGGAGGGAGAGAGCGTGAGAGCAGGAAAAAAGAGAAAGCCAGAGGGAGAACTTGAACAGAACAGTAGATCACTTACAGTAAGTGTACAGTGCATTCGGGAAGTATTCAGACCCCTTGACCTTTTCCACATTTTGTTACATTACAGCCTGATTCTAAAATGGATTAAATCGTTTTCCCTCCTCATCAATCTACACACAATACCCCATAATGACCAGTGGTGACCTGTCATTCAGGGAAGTTTGGGCAGAGCCCCACAATTTTGGAGAGGGGCTTTCCTGTTTTGCATGTTATCTTGGCATTAATACGTGTCACATATCAGTTTGCAAACAATGTAAAAAAAGAAGATATATCGATGAGTTAATAAAGCCACATACAAACATGGTCTCTTTTTTGTTTTCTTGAGTAAGGCAGTTTCAAAATGCAGGTGCTTCAGCCTAGCTCAGTGCTTTCTGTGGTGGTGGGGCAAATCAGCAGAAAATACGGAGCATTGCGCCGTGATTGGCTCAGTGCTCTGTCACTTATGGGGACACTACGTCACCACAAAGTCTAAGGGTAGAGCTAGAAAATTCAAGCCCCTTGGGTGCTGCCATAGAGTTACATTAGAAGTGCCCATCCAAGAAGGCTCAAGGTCATTGGCCACAAATAAAATGTCAAATCACATATATCTACAGTAGCTTTGAATGGACTGATCATGTCAACATCATACTTTCAAAACTTAGCGAGCAGTCATCGTCCAGAATCAAGTCGACAATCTACTGGCAAATCCTTTTTAATCCTTATCATATGAAGAGAAATAATGACGAGAAATTATAGATAAAATGTATCGGTGCTCATCGGCCATTGTACATAAAGATTGCTCACCAGGTTGGAAATCTCAAATTCAGCAATGAGTGGTTTGGAAGGAATCAGTGGCTAACTGCAAGGATTGCAAAGCAATCATCAGCCTGCTATTCAGTGGAGTGGCTGTGTGGTCCCAAGTCTAAGATTAAGGGTCTCTTTTCCTAGTTAAAAATTATAAACATTCAACATTGGCCATTCTGTCAATGAAGCATGAATTGTGCCCTGCTCAAAACAACTGTTAACTCGGAACTGCAACATCTGTTTTAAAGAGTTCAAGACAACTGGGAACCTGGGAAAAACGAGCTACGACTGGGAAAATAAGTTTTGAACATTCATCCAACTTGGAATTCGGGCCTCTTTCTAGAGCTATGACCTGAAGATCACTGATGTCATCATTATTCAACCTTTTTTTGAGTTCCCAGTTGTCTTGAAAGCACCGTACATCCAGAGAATGCCAGACTCTGATGACAAAATTTGCACACAATGGACCGCCGCGCCACCTTCCTGTTCAAGTGAGCACAGCACAACAAGGTGAGTCCAAAAATGTATTGTATGCTGCTGCATAAATGGTGTAATATGCCAGGGAGATGTGTACTGTAGCTAAGAAAGTAATACTAAGTGTATGTTGTGTAGTAAGCTGTTAGAAGCCCATAGGCCTCACCATAATAATTTGGTCTATTTTCACCTCTTAATTCCGCCTACTGTTCTGACTTGGTGGTGCACATGTAGCCTATAACCTGTTTTTGAGAAATGTAATCATTGATATTGTAAGAGCGTTCATTGTCTGCTTATATGCCCCCTTCATTTATCCTACGGTTCTGATGTACAGGAACCCTGTAAGAACGCCCATGTTTTGAAATCTGTTGCTGAACAAATAGTTATATTGACCACATCCCATTCTAGCTCGCTCATTAATGTCTTAATCAAAATTACCCTTATGCCATAGCGTGTACATCTCAAGTGTCAGTAGAAACCACGTTTGTTTAAGCAAGACAGCCATATCAGCTATGTTTTTTTAAAGGCAGTAAATGAGGCTGAATGAACTGTTTCACTGTCAGGTGTAGCAGTGGTAAGGTGTTGGGACTGATGTTGTTGGGACATCTTTATGTAGGCCCGAACAGTTTGTGGGCACAGTTTGTCACCGTTTTAGTGAAATTCATATATTGTTTAGTGTTGTGTAGTCACTCTGCTCGCATGCATCCCACTTTTCTTTTGCTCCACCAAGATTTACGTGCTAAAATCGCCACTGATAATGACAATGCAAAAAAAACCTGCTTTTTTTCGCAAATGTATAAAACATTTAACTGAAATATCACATTTATGTATGTATTCAGACCCTTTACTCAGTGCTTAGTCATTACGAGGTTGTGCAGATTGATTTAAACTATTTTAGAAAAGGGCTGTAACGTGACAAAATGTGGAAAAAGTGAAGGGGTCTGAATACTTCCCGAATGCACTGGATGTGTAAAGGCCATATGGATCACTTTACTATAAGCAATTTCAGAGAGACACAATATGTAAATATGAGTGAATGAAGTAAAGAGAGTAGCAAGTCGTATGTCAAGCAGTCTTGTTTGTAACAACCCCATCAGATGGCTGCCACATGTCTTTCACCTCAAAGTATCTCTTGCCAGTGTCCAGTAGAATCTTGCTGAAGAGTTCCACATCCTTCTCCTCCATCAGTTTGTCAGAGTAAACCCGGGACGACTCATGGAGCCACAGATGGACAAGGTCTATGGGGTAACGCACACAATCTGGCAGGGCAAACAGAATACCCTACACAGAGAGGGAGACGTAGATAAAGAGCGAGATAGAGAGGCATGAATACACATTGATGAAGATTGATGATGACGATGATGTTTTTTCAATGTGTGTGTGTGCTACCTGGAAGATGTTGGAGAGGTCCCTCAGGTTGAAGATATAGTGAAAGCGTATGGCCGTGGGGAGGAAGTTCTGACTGACCTTCTGATGGAGACAGATGGCTGCCTGCAGGAGGAGAAAGACAGAAATGGATGGAGGGAGGGAGGAGGAAAGTAGATTGATTGACAGACAGACAGACAGACTGAAAGAGACACAGACAGACTTGGCAGACAGGTAGACAGACAGGCAGGCAGATAATCAGATAGACAGACAGACTGACGCATACCTGTATTAGTGTTCCTACAGAGCGCGAGACGCCATAGCTGAAGCCCCCCTGGAGGAAATGGGCTGACAGGATGCTAGTGAAGATGGTGGCTAGCGCCTCAGCGCTAGGGAAATGAACCGCAAACACTGAGAAATGCCTCTGAGAGAGAGCGAGGAGAGAGAGGTTAGCCTGTGTGTGTGTTGCTGTTGTCTAGAGTCGACTGTATATGTGTGTTACCTGTAGTCTGGGGTTGACTGAGAAGCTCCCTGCTGTAGGGTTCATACAGGTGATGTACTGACAGTTATGGATCTCTTTCAGTACCAGTCTCTGTCTGTCGTACCTGAAAGACCACATAAACACGCACATACTCACACACTAGCAGTTATAGTTCATGCAATGTTGTTTGAGTGTGCGTGCGTGCATGCGTGTATGTATGTGTCCTCTCACCAGTGGTTGTAGTCCAGGTGCTGGCGTATGAGTGTGTGTGGCTGGACAGTACCATACACATCCACCTCAGGCATGTTGAGGTCATCTATGAAGTAGATGAGTTTCTTGGTTCCAGGAGGAGCATAGTTACGCCCTGCCTTCTTCTCTAGAGGCTTCTCTAACACACCTGCAGTGCACACACACACACACACACACATCACATTATGCTCCCAGTCCCTGCCGCTGAAAAACATCCCCACAATATGATACGGCCACCACCATGCTTCACCGTAGGGATGGTGCCAGGTTTCAAGTAGTCTGGGTAGCCATTTGATTAGATGTTCAGTAATCTTATGGCTTGGGGGTAGAAACTGTTTAGAAGCATCTTGGATCTAGACTTGGCGCTCCGGTACAGCATGCCGTTCGCTAGCAGAGAGAACAGTCTATGACTAGGGAAGCTGGAGTCTTTGACCATTTTTAGGACCTTCCTCTGACACCGCCTGGTATAGAGGTCCTAGATGGCAGGAAGCTTGGTCCCAGTGATGTACTGCGCCATATGCACTACCCTCTGTAGTGCCTTACGATTGGAGGCTGAGCAGTAGCCATACCAGGCAGTGATACAACCACCGTTTGAGGATCTGGGGACCCATGCCAAGTCTTTTCAGTCTCCTGACGGGGAATAGGTTTTGTCATGCCCTCTTCATGACTGTCTTGGTGTGCTTGGACCATGTTAGTTTGTTGGTGATGTGGAAACCAAGGAACTTGAAGCACTTAACCTGCTCCACTACGGCCCAGTCGATGAGATTGGGGGCGTGCTCGGTCCTCCTTTTCCTGTAGTCCACAATCGTCTCCTTAGTCTTGATCACGTTGAGGGAGAGGTTGTTTTCCTGGCACCACATGGCCAGGTCTCTGACCTCCTCCCTATATGCTGTCTCGCTGTTGTTGGTGATCAGGCCTACCACTGTTGTGTCATCAGCAAACTTAAATGATGGTGTTGGAGTTGTGCCTGGCCGTGCAGTTATGAGTGAAGGAGTTAGTACATGAGGGGACTGAGCACGTACCCCTGAGGGGCCCCCATGTTAAGGATCAGTGTGGCAGATATGTTGTTACCTACCATTACCACATGAGGGCGGCCCATCAGGAAGTTCAGAATCCAGGTGCAGAGGGAGGTGTTCAGTCCCAGGGTCCTTAGCTTAGTGATGAGCTTTGAGGTCACTATGGTGTTGAACGCTGAGCTGTAGTCAATGAACAGCATTCTCACATAGGTGTTCCATTTGTCCAGGTGTGAAAGGGCAGTGTGGAGTGCAATAGAGATAGCATCATCTGTGGATCTGTTGGGGCGGTATGTAAATTGGAGTGGGATAATGGTGTCGATGTGAGCCATTACCAGCCTTTCAAAGCCCTTCATGGCTACAGACGTGAGTGCTACGGGTCAGTAGTCACTTAGGCAGGTTACCATAGTGTTCTTGGGCACAGGGACTATGGTGGTCGGCTTGAAACATGTTGGTATTACAGACTCAGACAGGGAGAGGTTGAAAATGGCAGTGAAGACACTTGCCAGTTGGTCAGCGCATGTAATCCATCGACTCGATGCTTAAACGGATGTATTTTGATGGGGATTTTTATGCTAATTGGATTTTTGGACATCAACTCTAGGGGCTTTTAAATATCATATCCATTAAAATATGGCACACTAGAATCACCATTGAAGTACGAGGGCTGATACTGAATCAGTTCTTGAGGGCAGAGATTGGTTTGGTTCCATCCCTGGGTTGCCCTCCAATAAGTGGGTCTAGTAATTGAAATGGAACCAGGCCGGTATAACTCCAACTACGGCATACAATGGCGGACAATGGCCACTGGTGACTCACGCTGTAGCATAGCCGAGGTGGTGTAGTAGTTGAAGGGGACTTTAGCCACCATGTAGTCCTCCTGTAGCTTGGCTACTTTATCAGAGACCAGGATGGTCTTCCCTACTCCAGCGTTCCCCACCAACATCACAGGCTTGCCTCTCTGCAGGAGCAGGTCTATGAAGTACGTCAGACAGATGGTCTCTGCCGAGTGGACTAGCACCGTCTGGAAACACACACACACACACACACACACACACACACACACACACACACACACACACACACACACACACACACACACACACACACACGTGTCAGAAATAGACATGCAGACATTACATACACTCACGTCACAAATTCACACACACACACACACACACACACACATGTACATACTGCAGTTACGAAAGGCACACCAGTGAAACTTAGTCAGTCAGAACACATTCTCATGCAGAGAGATTTAGAATAAGTACACTTCACTAAAAGGGAGCCGAAACAAGTACAGACCTGTAAGGGGACATCAGGTTCCAGCTCAAACCGGGGCGTCCTCTCAATCCAGGGACTGAACTTCTTAGTGTCGGAGTCTATGAAGTAGTCGAACACTGTGCCCTGCGAGGGGAACTTCACCGCTCTCATCTCCTTCGACCACCAGCGACTGAACTCGGCGCGATAGTCGATCAACTGGAAAAGACAATGAATGAGCAGATAAATATTAGCTGAGGTAGAGTTACATGGGTTGCTGGCACTGACACACACACACACACACACACACACACACACACACACGGAACACAAACACTCACGTGGTCCTGGAACAGAGCTCCTCCAAAGGCCCAGACGCAGGCGAAGACAAAGTAGATCTCATAGAGTTCCCTGGGAGAGTCAGGAGGAGTGTTGTCTTCTGTCAGCAGGCAGTCCAACAAGGAACAGAGCGTCTGATTGGACAACGGACAGAAAACACAGTGTCTGATTGGACAGCAGACAGAGAACACAGTGTCTGATTGGACAGCAGACAGAGAACACAGTGTCTGATTGGACAGCAGACAGAGAACACAGTGTCTGATTGGACAACGGACAGATAACACAGTGTCTGATTGGACAGCAGACAGGGAACAGAGTGTCTGATTGGACAACGGACAGAGAACACAGTGTCTGATTGGACAGCAGACAGAGAACACAGTGTCTGATTGGACAGCAGACAGAGAACACAGTGTCTGATTGGACAGCAGACAGAAAACACAGTGTCTGATTGGACAGCAGACAGAAAACACAGTGTCTGATTGGACAGCAGACAGAGAACACAGTGTCTGATTGGACAGCGAACACAGTGTCTGATTGGACAGCAGACAGAGAACAGAGTGTCTGATTGGACAGTGAACACAGTGTCTGATTGGACAGCAGACAGAGAACAGAGTGTCTGATTGGACAGCGGACAGAGAACACAGTGTCTGATTGGACAGCAGCGTGTGTGTTACCTGCACCATGCTGTTCTCAGGTATAGGAGTGATGGTCTTGAGGTTACAGCGGACCTGCTCCAGGCAGTAGGGGACATACTTGTCAAACAGGATGGTCAAGTTGGCTCGCTCTGATTGGGCCAGCCTGGTGTCAATCCAACTTGTCACGTACCTGAGGGCCAGAATACATTGTGAGAGTGGGCATTCATACGTGTGTGTGTGTGTGAGTGCGTGTCCCTGCATGGGTGTGTGTACTGACGAGCTCCAGCCCAGGTCTTGTGGATTGACGTATAGTATCCCGGCGCGGGAGACTGTGGCAGGGGTTGCCGCTCTCAAATGGCTGATCTCAAAAAGCAGACGCATGGAGGAAGATAGACTGATACGCTCATTACTGGCCA
>NC_056456.1:9882590-9977590 GCF_018296145.1 Oncorhynchus tshawytscha
TTAATCCAGTGTTGCCCAGACCAGAAGAAATTGACAAGGGTCCTCTGAAGCTCTTGTATCAGACCCTTTGGTGGCTGTAAAATCATTAGTCTGTGCCACAGGGTAGAAGCAGCAAGATTATTAGCTACCAGGACCCGTCCCCTATAAGACAGCTGGGGCAACACCCATTTCCACCTTGACAGTCTGGCACACACTTTCTCCACTACACCCTCCCAGTTCTTTTTTTGAAAGACATCGGAGTCTAGAAAAAACCCCAAAGTCTTCATTCCATCTCTGCCCCACTGAAGCCCCCCTGGTAACCGTGGAGTAGACCCCATCTGAAGCTGACCTGCCCACAGAGCTTCACTCTTTCCCCAATTTACTTTAGCTGAGGAGGCCCCCTCATACACCTTTAAAGCGTTTGAGAGAACCTTAACATCCTCACCCCCTGTAATAAAAACTATCACGTCATCTGCATATGCAGACAGTGCTATCGTGGGACCCTTCGTTACACCTGGCACACCAGTAAGCTTCGCTCTTAAAAAACAAAGCATTGGTTCAATCGCCAGACTTTATAACTGCCCTGAAATTGGGCATCCCTGCCTGATGCCCCTTTCGACAGGGATGGGGCAACTTAAACCACCACCCACCTTCACCATACACGAGGCTCCAGCATACAGTAAATTCACCCAAGACAGAAAAACATCCCCAAACCCAAAGGCTTTCATTATTTTAAACAAGTACTGGTGGTCCACACGATCAAAAGCCTTCTCCTGATCCAACGAAAGTAAACCCACATTTACATCAGACAGTTTACAAATGTCTAAAACATCTCTTATCAGAAACAAGTTGTCAACAATAGAGCGATCAGGTACACAGTAGGACTGGTCCTTGTGGATCAACAACCCCAGATACTCTTTCAACCTGTTTGAGAGACATTTAGAAACAATTTTATATTCTGCGCACAGCAAAGCAACAGGTCTCCAATTTTTTATGAGAGCCAAATCCCCTTTTTTGGCAACAGTGAAAGCACTGCACGTTGACAGGATACAGGAAGAGAACCCTCATGAAAAGATTCACACATCACTTCATAAAAGTCCTCCCCAATAGACCCCCAAAAGTGCTTATAAAACTCAGATGGTAAACCATCGATGCCAGGGGCTCGGCCTGTTGAGAGCTGCATAACTGCTGTGGACAGCTCCTGCAGTGTAATGTCAGCGTCCAATGCGACTCTCTGCTCAGGTCCCAATTTAGGAAGACCATGTAACAACTGTTCAGTACACATAGAGTCACAATCCTCCGCCTTATAAAGGGACGAGTAGAAATCCACGGCATGTTGATGCATTTCAATATCATTCGTGGTCACCTTCCCATTAGGGAGACGAAGGCAGACCATCTGTTTACGTTGAAATGTCGACTTTCCTAGGTTAAAAAAAAAAGCACTAGGAGCATCCATATCCTTGAGGGAAGCGAAACGAGACCTAATCAAGGCACCCTTCACTCTTTCATGCAGAAACGACCTCAGTTCATGTCTCTTGTCCTGTAAGTTCATGACTAGTCCAGGGTCATTCTGAGTGAGCAGCTTCAATTCAATAGATTTGATGTCCTGTTCAAGGGCCTTGATAGTCTCTTTAAATTCAGTTTGAGACAGAGCAGTATACTGTTGACAAAAAACTCGTATTTGGGCCTTCCCAACCTCCCACCATTGTCTCAAGGACTCAAAATTCCCTTTTATACCCCTCCAATTTTCCCAAAACAACAAAAACCTGTCACAAAACATGACATCATGTAACAATTTAACATTAAAATACCAGTAAGGTGATGACCTTCGTGGACAGGACAAGTGAATATCAACAGTAACCATATGATGATCTGAGAAACCCACAGGAGTAATGGCACACTTTCCAACCCTACTACAGTATTGCTCAGATACATACAACCTGTCTAACCGTGCTGCACTGACACGACCTTCATTAATTTTTAGCCATGTGTACTGCCTAACTTTGGCATTCCTTACTCTCCACACATCAGAAAGCTCAAACTCAGTTAATAGGCCAGACAGGCAAGTGGCTGACCGCAGGTGAGGTTCTTCAGCGGTGCGATCAACAGTAAAATCCACTGTACAGTTCCAGTCACCTCCTAAAACCATACACCCCTCTTGGTCACACTGTCTTAACGTTTCCTTTAGTTGATCAAATACAGTAATACGCTCTGTACCCTCATTAGGAGCATAAACATTAAAAAAAAAATTAAAAAAAACCATAACATCCACCTTGACCAATAAAACCCGACCCTTGACAATCTCTGTTGTAGATACCACAGTCACCCCTAAGCCTGAGGAAAACAATATTGCCACCCCAGCACTGAAATTAGTACCATGACTGAGTACATGCTGCCCCTCCCACCACATACCCCAGTCAACCTCATTTTCCTCATCGCTATGTGTCTCCTGTAGGAAAACTACATTAAGCCTTTTCTGTTTTATTACTTCTAATACCCAAGCCCTCTTATTCCTGTCCCTTCCCCCATTCATATTGAGAGAACCTACCCTTAGTACCTCCATGTAGAAAAGAGAAAAGAAAAGCAGAAGAAACCACAGAGAAACCAATGAGAAAAAAGACACCCTATGAAGCATGATCATCGTCATTATTTTTTTTTCTTCTCTTAACCTGAACACGTTTCCCACCACCTTTTGCTGCTGCAACAGCAGTAATAAATTTCCTCAAGCGAAACCGCTTCTTCTCACTCAGCTGGTCTAACCCCACCGTCTTCTGTAACATCACAGCTGACCTCACAAACTTATCAACATCAAAATAATCTGCCAATTTGACAGATTTCCCAAAAGTCTGATCCAGAAACTCATTTACCTCCTCTAGATCATAAACTGAGTCCTCACCAGCAGCTGTCATATCTAAAGAGACATCCATATCCTTCTCTTGATCCTCCTCAGCTGAGAACACAGACAACTGACTCCCCTCTACCACATCCCTTTCAACACTCTCCACTTGCACCTCATCACTCGTACCAGGCATCTCCTCCACTATCTGGGAGACTAGCCCCACCTGAACATCACTACTCATAGTGGGCATCTTCTCCACTAACTGAGAGCCTAGCTCTACATGAACCCCAGCACTCGTAGTGGGCATCTCCTCCACTCCCTGGGAGCCTAGCTCCACATGAACCCCCTCCTTTACCCCAGCACTCATACTGGGCACCTGCTCACCAGTCTGAGGAACTGGCTCTTCAGATACATCCTTACCTTCTACAACAATACTTTTCTGTAGCATAACATTTCCTTCTAATACAAGTTGCAACCCCGTGCCCTCAACACGGATAACTTGTTCCTCAGCAACAGGTGCTTGTGGCTGCTCTACCGCTGTCAGCTCACCTCTCCCTACATCAGTGGGCCCAGGTGTTACGATGACCACCTGTGCCCCTCCCTCTGCCTTCTCCCTTTTCGGGCAAGCATGTCGCTTATGACTAACATCCCCACACTCAAAACACCGTTGACTACCCGTACTAGCATAAGCCATATACAATCTATTGTCATACTTGATTTTAAACGATAACTCTAAAGTCTGCTCCGGTGAGTCCAAAAACATAAACACCTGTCGCCGAAATGACATTACCTGTTTCAACGCCGGGTGTTTGCAACCCAACGGGACAACCTTAATTGAACTGGCGAACTTCCCAAAGCGCAATAACTCGCGCTCCAAAAGCTCATTAGGAATAAACGGTGGTACATTTGAAATCGTTACCCTTGTTGACGGAGAAAAAAGCGGCGTAACTTGAATAAACATTCCTTTAAGAAGTACACCATGCTCAACCATCCGATCAACTAGACACTCTTCTTTAAGAAATACCACCACAGCTTTATTCATCCGGGATGCATACGCAATATTCTCATAGCCTACCTTCTCTCCTACGGCGACCAGAAACTCCTCCACCGTGACAGCAGCTTCAGTAACACACCTAAAGCCATGCCGAAGTGACAGGGACGGCATCCCCATTCGGGCTGCCATCCCCGCCAATATCAGGGTAATTTCGATACGAAAACAAAATACTTAATTCTACCACAACAAAAATAATAACGTTAATCATGCATCAACAAAAAAAATGCCACCAAGAAATAGCAAACCGAAAGAAAGTTGTGAATATCTAACTCTCCACAACACACGCACTCCTTCACTCAAACAATTCCCAGCATGCACCAATCACTCCCAGCATGCAGAGAGAGAGAGAGAGAGACACACACAGAGAGAGAGAGACAGAGAGAGAAAGACAGAGAGAGAGAGAGAGAGAGAGAGAGAGAGAGAGAGAGAGAGAGAGAGAGAGAGAGAGAGAGAGAGAAAGAGAGAGAGAGAGAGAGAGAGAGAGAGACAGAGAGACAGAGACAGAGAGAGAAGAGACAGAGAGAGAGAGAGTTATAGCATGTGTATGAAGAGTTGATGCCTGCATGTGTGTGTACCTGTCAGTGAGTGGAGTGATGACCAGTCTGTTGGTATTGCCCAGGTACTCATATGAGAACTGGAACTGAGCATCACAGATGTTGATGTAACAGTGTCTCGTCACGTCATCCCAACGATGGCGCAGCTGGGACAGCCATGCAAACGCCTGTCCCGTTGTCACCTAGGAAACCAACCCCCAAGAGTCAATTTGTTATTAACCCAGCCTAAACAGCATCTAAGAGCGACTCTTTCATAGTCCTGTGAAAGAAGCAGGTAGCCTAGCGGTTAGAGCGTTGGGCCAGTAACCGAAAGGTTGCTGGTTCAAATCCCAGAGCTGACTAAGTGATGAGCTGTTGAGCAAGGCACTTAACCCTAATTGCTCCTTTAAGTCGCTCTGGATAAAATCGTCTGCTAAATGACTAAAATGTAAACGTTAAATGATTAGAGCATGTAAGTCTGATCTCAGAGCAGTGGTTTTTTATGTTTATTCACCTTTTATAAAAGTGAATTGTGATCTGAGGGCAGTGGTTAAATTACCTTCTGTGCTATGAGTTTGGCGACCACGTCGCGAGCGTGCACGTCGATGGTGCACAAGGTCATGATCTTCTGTCTGTCACCTGGAGTCAGGTCTCCCAGGAGCATGTGGATCAGGGAGTTCAGCTGGGTGATCTACCAACGTACAACCATCAGATAACCATCACATAACCACAAAATAACAATTTTGTGTATAAGAGACTTAGATCAACTGGGCGATATATCACAGACGTGTGTGTGTGTGTGTATGTGTACCTGCTTTCTGTTGTAGTCCTTCAGGGCAGTCTCAAAGCCCTCCTCCACCCTCTCAAAGGCGATACCCACGTCTGTTGCCCACCACACCTGGCTGCCAGTCAGACCAACCTTGGCAGACGAGGACAACACACATTTTAGTTTGGCAGCAAAGCTTTTGAGTGCAGTGGTGGGTTTGGGGAAGACACACACACACACCTGTGCTGGATAGTCAAACAGCCACTGGTCTCTGGGTTTGTCCTCATAAGCAGCGACAGCTTCTTGGATCTCCCTCTGGACAGTAGAGCGCATAGTCCGCTCAAGTTCACTCAGCCAGCACTCTGCCTACAGATACACAGACATATATACGTGTCAGACATACACACACACACACACACACACACACACAAAGGTGTTCCTACCTGTCCTTGGCAGATGCAGGGTTCGGCGAAGGGTACATACTCCCCTTCTCTACTGTACATTCCTATGGCAACTGCCTCCCCCTCATCCTCCTCTCCATCTTTCTTTTCTCCCTGCTCTCCCTCTTTCTCTGAGTCTTGGAAGCGAAGGTCCGCCACGTTATCAAACAGCTTCAACAGGTGCCTGGTAACCTGGGTCACACATCAAAACACACACCACCACCATCATCATCGTACACAACATGGCAAAAAGTAGGTGTGTGGACACCCCTTCAAATTAGCGGATTGGGCTATTTCAGCCACACCCGTTGCTGACAGGTGTATACAATCGAGCACACCGCCATGCCATCCCCATAGGGAAACATTGGCAGTAGAATGGCCCGTACTGAAGAGCTCAGTGACGTTCAACGTTGCACCGTCACAGGATACCCCCGTTTCAAGTCAGTTTGTCAAATTTCGGCCCTGCTAGAGCTGTCCCAGTCAACTGTAAGTGCTGTTCTTGCGAAGTGGAAATGTCTAGGAGCAACAACAGCTCAGCCCTCGAAGAGATAGGCCACACAAGCTCACAGAACGGGACCGCCGAGTGCTGAAGAGCATAGCACGTGAGAATCGTCTGTCCTCGGTTACAACACTCACTACCTAGTTCCAAACGGCCTCTGGAAGCAACGCCAGCACAGTAACAGTTAGTCGTGAGCTTCATGAAATAGGTTCCCATGGCTGAGCGGAAGCACACACGCCTAAGATCACCATGTGCAATGCCAAGCGTTGGCTGGAGTAGTGTAAAGCTCCCCAAACCGCTCGGACTCTGGAGCAGTAGAAACGGGTTCTCTGGAGTGATGAATAACGCTTCATCTGGCAGTCTGACGGACAACTCTGGGTTTGGCGGATGCCAGTAGAACGCTACCTGCTCCAATGCATAGTGCCAATTGTAAAGGAATAATGGTCTGGGGATGTTTTCCATGGTCCGGGCTAGGCCTCTTAGTTTCAATGAAGGGAAATCTTAACGCTACAGCATACAATGACATTAGAGGCGATTCTATGCTTCCAACTTTGTGGCAACAGTTTGGGAATGCCCTTTCCTGTTTCACCATGAGAATGCCCTCGTGCACAAAACAAGGTCCATACAGAAATTATTTGTAGAAGATTGGTGTGGAAGAAATTGACTGGCCTGAACAGATCCCTGACCTCAACCCCATCCAATACCTTTGGGATGAATTGGAACGCAGAATGCGAGCCAGGCCTAATCGCCCAGCATCAGTGCCCGACTTTACTAACGCTCTTGTGGCTGAATGGAAGCAAGTCCCCGCAGCAATGTTCCAACATGTAGTGGAAAGCCTTCCCAGAAGAGTGGAGGCAGCAAAGGGGGGATATAGCAGCAAAGGGGGGACCAACTCCATATTAATGCCCATGATTTTGGCCATCTAGTGTATTTCATGCAGTATACTGTATGTTCAATTTAAAAAGCAGGTGAGTGATGTTCACCTGTTTGGGCTGTGTTCCCTTGGAGACGATCTCCAGAAGGTCTGTAGCAGAGACAAAGTAGAACCGAGGGAACGTCAGTCTTTTGGTTTCCAGATACTCAGCCAGGGCCTTCTCACACACTGACAGCCTGGGGGGAGAGACAGTAGAGTTAGTACAGAAACACACACACATGCAAATCCAACTGCATTCACGCACGCACGCACGCACACACACACACACACACACACACACACACACACACACACACACACACACACACACACACACACACACACACACACACACACACACACACACACACACACACACACCTTTGCTGCAGAGCCTCTAGTTTCTCCAGGAAGCCAGGTTGGTTGGTGACCTCCACCACGTTACGGGTCTGGACAACCTCTGTCATCATGTTCTGTTTCATCACATCACATACAGAATCAAGTCATTACAAGCCTTATTCACTGTCACCATTGTACAACAGAATGGTGGATTTGTGTTTGAGGAACGTTTGTTCTGGTAGTGTGTGCGTTGCAGAAGTGTGCGTGTGTTACCTGGAAGTCAGAGTGTATGCCTGCTGGAACATCTCTGTGTTGTGCGCTAGTTGAGACCGTCTGTTGTTGCTGTGTGTGTGTGTGTGTGTGCGTGCGTGCGTGCATGCGTGTGCGCGCGTGCGTGTGTACTAAGCTAACATATGGAATTGTTTTAAGATGGTCACACCATGGATCATTTAGATATTTGATTTTGAATTTTAGGACTCCTTTAGGCCTTACAACAAATATTTAAAATGCATTTGATCAAATATAGAATTTGGCATTTATTACACTATAGCCCATAGTGAATAAAACATTCACAAAAAAAGTAAAAAAATAAAGAGTTTGAAATGTCCTATATCTAGAAGATATAAGAAAGCTCAGGATTTTTTTCGGGGGGGAGGGGGACAAATCGACTTCCATACTTCCATTTGCTTGTATAAGTTACCTTCAGACGAGTCCTGTGACACCTCTGGGGTCGTATAGCAAAATGGCGAACACCACAGTGTTCGTGCGAGTCTCGTCTTTCCATAGAGTGGTCATAATAGGCCAAACCGCTCGGACGCTACAGACGTTTTTCGGGACGCTAGAAGAACAATGCTCGGGATGTCTCATGGTGTGACAAACACCGCTGTACCTCGGCCACCTTCCACCGCTGATGCGGAAGGCCGACATAAGAGGACGCGGTGGATTGAGACGCAGCCCATACAACAACAACAACAACAACAACAACAACAACAACAACCAAAAAAACGATGGATTTTGATGGGAATTTTTGTATCACGTTACTTAGATTGACGCACGTGTGTGTCAACAGACTCACAAGGATTAGTGTGTTGCGTTTTATGCAGTATGTCTACCTGGAAGTCGGAGTGTATGCCCTGGAAGCGCTCGGCATCGCGGGCTAGTTGAGAGCGTATGTCGTGGCTGTTGGTGAAGATGCTGTTGAGGTGGGCCCAGGTCCTCTGGACAGACATCCAGGCGGAGATGACCAGGTCTGCCACCATTAGCCTCCTCTGCCAGCCACTCACCTCCGCCTGGAAGTACTCCACATACTTACTCATCAGGATGTTTTGCAGCTGCACCTAGAAGGGGTCGGGTAAGAAAATATGAATTAGGCCAATTAAATAGTATTGTAGTTAGACAGTAAGGGGTTTCAAAGGAGTTTGAGGCCTTTCACTACTTGTACATCTATGGAATTTTCTCCCGTTGTTTTTGCTCTTCAGTGTTTTACTTTCTTCCCTTCAGGAGATAACGGGCTACAATAATAGGACATTCACTGCACTTTGTGTTGTTGCTGAATTCAACGAGTATTCCCTGGAGTGGAACTGAGTGAGCGGAGAGAGGGACTAAACTAAAAAGGAGACTATGAATTGGGTGATTGTGTGGTAGGTCACCTGGTTGTCTTCCAGCGTCTCAATCAGGTTTTCGTCCGACTTGAGCAGTGGAGTTTCTATACTGGGGTGCTTCTCATAAGACAACGCCATCACACTCCACGTCTGAGTAATCTCAGCTAGCACCTTCTCTATGGCCATCTCTTTGACTGCCTTGTCCACTATGTTTTTGACCTCGTCCTCCACTCTGTGGAGCTGCAGCTCCAGTAGGTCTCCCAGAGTGGTCCCCTCCCACATCACAAACCGCACCTGGGGTCAGAGGTGAGAGGTCAAAGGTCAGTGAGAGAGAGAGAGAGTGTGGTACCCCGGTGAGGTTCCTGACCAGTGGCCATTGACCTCTCCCCGACTGTAGATGGTAAGAGATGGACAACATGAGAGAGATAACAAATCAGAGGGAAGTATATGACGAGAAAGAGAATGTTGTACCCCTGTGGTGTTCATGAGTTGTTGCCAGTGTCTCTCTCTGACGGCAGGGTTCTGCAGCTCATTGACCGCTCTAAGAGACGTCAGCAGGTTCTTCACCGTCGACTCCAGACCCAGATACACATCCCACACACGCACCTCCTTATCCAGGGTCTTCATCTCCTACACACACATTCACATGATATACAATGTACACAGGCATTATAGGCACACACACACACAACAAATATAGTAGCATCAGCTAGCATACACTCAGATAAAGGCATGATATTTCCCTTAAATCTGTCAGATGGAAGTGTGTGTGTGCATGTGTGACGGATGTTGCACCTTAGCAAATCTCCTCAGCTCCATGTCCATCTGCTCCACGTTAATCTCTTTCCACGGGGTCTTAGTCCAGTCCTCTATACTGGTCTGGGTTACACATCACATATAATACAGTGACAATCAGAGAAAGACAGAAACAACTCATTCACTTCAGCCAAATTCAGAGTGAGGTTTTTACCTTGACGAAGATGACCATGTCCCAGACGGCTTTGACCAGGATGATGTCAGAGCGACACTGGCGGAGCTGCTTGTAGTCAGGGAAACTGACCTCGAACAGATCAGCTGTGTCCTGGAGCTTACGCATCTCTGCCTCCAACACTGCTACAACGCGGTTAGACTACACACACAAGCCAAGATACACAGTTGTTAAAAACACTCTTGTGCATACCTAGCTATATCAAACAGCCCTCGCATATTAATAAACTAAGTAAAGAAATGGCTGCCTTTTCCCCACTCAATAAACTACATCTCCCATAATCCCCTCAACCCCTGCCTCTTTCAGCCTCCTACTACGTGAATATGAGATGGTAACCTTGTCAATCAGCTTATAAGGCTCCTCCACGTCTATTCTGAAGATGACCTCCGAGCGAAACTGCTCTCTGAACTCATGCTGCTTGATCTGTAAGATGATATACGTACATAGAATTCTTCAAACATACAGTTTAGCTAGACTAGGCTACAATGTGCAGTACATTTAGCTAGATGCATATAAGTGGTGGTCAGGTCGGGTGAGAGTCGGGTAGGTTTATCTAACATCTATAATTCAGAAAAGCAGACGGATCAGTTTGCACAGCATTATGCTAAGCTCTCTGCAAGGGTCCTCCGTGATGGTATCGTGTGTGTCTGATACACTACACCCATCACACACACACAACCTCACACTAGACACCCACACACACGCGCGCGCCTCACCTCAAAGCGGACACACTTCCTACGTATGACGGAGACCTCGTTGGACTGCAGTGGGGCCACCTCGTGTTTCACTGTAAATGCAACCTTTTTCAGACTCTTCCACTTCTCAGGCAGCTCCTACACAGGTTATAAGGCATGATAAGGTATCATAGGCATCATAGGATGATCATTGGGTGGGATGTGTGTACCTCCATTTGCGTGTGTGTGTGTGTGTGTGTGTGTGTGTGTGTGTGTAGTCTACCTCCAGCTGTGTATAGACACTTCCAGGTAGCTGCTGTCCATAGGTCTTGAGTAGATCAGTGGTGGACTTGAGTGGTTTGAAGTGTTGATCAGCACTGATCTGTCTGTCCCGTATGGCCATCAGATGACCCATAATGTCCACCAGACCAGCGTAGTCCCCGTCTGAGACCTTATTGGACAGACCACAAGATGTGTTCTGGACAAACAACGCCAGGTCGCTCACACTGGGGGAGAGAGAGATGGAGAGAGAACGTTGAAAAGGGGATATGCAGTGTATTAGAAGAGGGAGACACAGTAAATAGATAGATGTTTGTGTGTCTGTTTAGATTTATGTGTGTGTGTTTAATTGAGTGCACATCACATCTCTCTGTGTGTGTGTGTGTGTGTGTGTGTGTGTGTGTGTGTGTGTGTGTGTGTGTGTGTGTGTGTGTGTGTGCGCGCGTGTGTGTGTGTGTCACCTCTGATTGACATGGTTGAGTAGGTGCTCTTTGAACATCCAGCTCCACCTCTTGATGATGTTCATCAGGGCCAGTTTGAAGGGCTTGATGTCCAGCTGCAGCCAGCCACAGAACACTCTCCTGTCCTCCAGCTTACTGACCCGCACGTATAGAGACTCAAACAGGCTGATCTAGAACAGAAAGTACCAAACAGACTCAAACAGTGATTCCTCAAAAAAACCAGACAAAAAAATACTATGATTTGGGGGAAATGTTATTTTCATGAAATGTTATCCATAGAATTGGCACAAGGATTATTGACATATGTATCAAAAAGCATAATTGAGAAATAATTCATCAAAGTGGGCATATTTCTGACATTTTGGCTTTACCCAGGCCTCCTTTAAGACTCCATGATGTTTCATCTGTAGATTCTACAAAGCAAAACATTGGTATCATATGAGGCTTTGATGCTTTTTGATTTCATTTTTTTTTTTAAACATGAATATGTGAAAATATCTACATATTTTTTTTAAAAATTCAATATATTATTTAACATACACTCTACGGGTAAATCAAAGTCCCAGAGTGGGATCTCTGCTAGTTTTAAAGTTATGGCCCATTTTATACAGAAATTGGCATAGTAGATCATGTAACCAATCACTGCCCTCTTTTTACTTGTATCATTCCACATCCTGCAAATCACGGTTGTGACTAGAGGGAGCACAGCTACAACTGGAAGTTACTTTTCGTAACAGGTTAGGAGAGTATTTTAGCAAACCCTAACCCTTTTCCTAACTGTAACCTATCGTAGCTGTAATCCCTGGTCGTAGCTGTAATCCCGCTAGTCAGAACCACAAATCACCAGCAGAGGGCAACTATTTTGAATCCATTTTCACATTCACTGCTGGTGATATATAGCTCCTACAGATGAAACACCATGGAGTCTTATTAAAGGAGCGCTGGGTAAGGCCAAAATGTAAATTATTTCTCAATTCTGCTTTTAGATACAAATGTCAAATATACATATGTCAACAATCCTTCCTCCAAAGGACTCTTCCATGGATTACATTTCATGAAAATCCCCCAAATCATGGTCATTTCAGTCTGGATTTGGTGAGGAATCCTTCACAGGCTGATCTAAAACACAGAATCAAACAAGATTCAAACAGGCTGATCTACAGTGCTTTCGGAAAGTATTCAGACCACCTTGACTTTTTCCACATTTTGTTACGTAACGTATAAAATTGATAAAATTGTTTTTTCCCCCCCTCATCAATCTACAAACAATACCCCACAATGGCAAAGCAAAAACAGTTATTTAGACATTTTTGCAAATTTATCAAATGTAATAAAAACGGAAATATTACATTTACATAAGTATTCAGACCGTTTACTCAGTACTTTGTTGAAACACCTTTGGCAGCTATTACAGCCTTGAGTCTTCTTGGGTATGACGCTACAAGCTTGGCACACCTGTATTTGGGGAGTTTCTCGCATTCTTCTCTGCAGATCCTCTCAAGCTCTGTCAGGTTGGATGGGGAGTTATTTTCAGGTCTCTCCAGAGATGTTTGATTGGGTTCAAGTCCGGGCTCTGGCTGGGCCACTCAAGGACATTCAGAGACTTGTACCTTGGCTGTGTGCTTAAGGTTGTTGTCCTGTTGGAAGGGGGACATTCGCCCCAGTCTGAGGTCCTATGCGCTCTGGGGCAGGTTTTCATCAAGGATCTCTCTGTACTTTGCTCAGTTCATCTTTCCCTCGATCCTGACTAGTCTCCCAGTCCCCGAAAAACAACCCCACAGCATGATACTGCCACCACCATGCTTCACCGTAGGTATGGTGCCAGGTTTCCTCCAGGCGTGATGCTTGGCATTCAGGCCAAAGAGTTCAATCTTGGTCTCATCAGACCAGAGAATCTTGTTTCTCATGGTCTGAGAGTCCTTTAGGTGCTTTTTGGCTAACTCCAATCAACTTGTAGATGTAAACAGGGTGCACCTGAGGTCAATTTCAAGTCTCATAGCAAAGGGTCTGAATACTTATGAAAATATGTTTAAAAAATTTTTAAAATTATACATTTGTAAAAATGTCTTAAACTCTGTTTTAGCTTTTTCATTATGGGGTATTGTGTGTAGATTGTTGATATCATTAAAAAATATATATTTTAGAATAAGGCTGTAAAGTAACAAAATGTGGAAAAAGTCAAGGGGTCTGAATTCTTAATGCACTGTAGAACAGAACCAAACAGAGACTCAAACAGGCTGATCTAGAACACAGAGCACTCTACTGTCCTCCAGCTTACTGACTCGCACGTACAGAGACTCAAACATACTGATCTAGAACATAGAACCACACCCACTGATTGATCTAGAACACAGAGCACTCTCCTGTCCTCCAGCTTACTGACCCGCACATACAGAGACTCAAAAAGACATTACATGTATGGATCTAGAAGAAAGTAGAGTATGGGGATAGTGGGATAAGTTGATCCACCCTTGTTTCTAGGAAACCATACACAAAATTAATCATATTACCAAATATTTAGGAAGAGGTCATAATTTCATGGAGTCTGTAAGGGAAGTGGTAAGTAAGTTAGGTTAACATTTAAAAAAAAAAACATTAATTTATTGTGTTAGAGGTTTCTTGATGCTAGTATCTAAACCAAAGTAGATAATTGTAAGATTGTTCTATTGTTATATACCTCAGTTGGGGTCTCTATAAGCTTCAATATGAGGTCCTAAACCTAGCATGAAAGTGCATCATTGTAGCTGTGGGCTAATATAGCCAAGGTGTTTGACTCGGGGTGAGCTGAACCAATGGTCACGGGCTAAATTCAGCCAAAGGTTGAGCCAATGGTTGAGTAAATGCCAAGTTGAACAAATTGAAGGATTTTCTTCCCAAGCGTAATGAAAGGCATTATTGCTGGTATGTGAGGTAACAACAGGCCCTGGCCTATGTTAAAAGTGTTTTTAAAAAGTACAGTGTTTGAATAGATGTTAAGCCCGTGTTAAAATATGCTTAAAATGATTAAAAGACCAAAAATTGTTTTTGGGAAATAAAGATAGACAAACTAGGTTTCCATCCAATTGGCGACAGATTTTCATGGGAATATTCAAAAATCTGCATAAAAACTATATGTATTTTCCCACCAGAGATGTTTCCATCAAATTGACTTGTGGATGCGTGTGATGACGTAATACACATAACAATCCCTTTTACGGTTAAATTCCCACGTGCACTCTAGCCAACAGCTTGCAGATACAGGGCGGGTATAGCCTAAATTATGAGAACATTATGGACAAAAGAGCAAGATTATTTTTATTTGTCAAATGGCAGCCAAGCATCGATCATCACGTCATGAGCGAAGATCCTAAACATTTATCGGAAAGGAACATCAAGCTCATCACCGTGCACATTCACCAACCTCTGAAGTTCACCATAACTTATTTCATCTGTAGGCTAATGAACTGTATGCTTTCCCGAGCAGAAGAACCACACAACATATCCTCATGTCCAAGTTCACTTCGGTAATATTTGCACATTAAAGCGTTTCCTCTGGCTTTTCTTGCAAAATACATTTTACTGGAACAAAAAGATCCCGCCTTGTCTAGAATATTTTTGTTTGGTCAAGATTGGAAAAGTTGAGCTGTTTCCCATCATGCTGGTCATGACATTTTTTATCTAACATGTACTTTACTCGCGTAAAAAGGTTGGATGGAAACCTCGTAACGGTTTTAAAAAGGTAGTGGTAATATTTCATTCAGTATAGAAATGTGTAGGTGGCTCAACTTACCCTGTCCCTCGCCTCAACTTACCCTGTCCCTCGCCTCAACTTACCCTGTCCCTCGCCTCAACTTAGCCTGTCCCTGTCCCTCGCCTCAACTGTCCCTCGCCTGTCCTCGCCTCAACTTAGCCTGTCCCCCGCCTCAGCTCCCTGTCCCTCTTAGCCTGTCCCTCGCCTCAACTTACCCTGTCCCCTCGCCTCAACTTACCCCTGTCCCTCGCCTCAACCCACCCTGTCCCCCTCGCCTCAACTTAGCCTGTCCCCCGCCTCAACTTACCCTGTCCCTCGCCTCAACTTACCCTGTCCCTCGCCTCAACTTACCCTGTCCCTCGCCTCAACTTACCCTGTCCCTCGCCTCAACTTAGCCTGTCCCCCCCCTCAACTTAGCCTGTCCCTCGCCTCAACTTACCCTGTCCCTCGCCTCAACTTACCCTGTCCCTCGCCTCAACTTACCCTGTCCTCGCCTCACCGCCTCGCCTCGCCTCAACTTACCCTGTCTCAACTTACCCTGTCCCCGCCTCAACTTACCCTGTCCCCCGCCTCAACTTACCCTGTCCCTCGCCTCAACTTACCCTGTCCCCGCCTCAACCCCCGCCTAGCCCTGTCTCTCGCCTCAACTTAGCCTGTCCCTCGCCTCAACTTACCCTGTCCCTCGCCTCAGCCTGTCCCTCGCCTCTACTTACCCTGTCCCTCGCCTCAACTTACCCTGTCCCTCGCCTCAACCCTGTCCCTCGCCTCACCCCTGTCCCCCTCAACTTACCCTGTCCCTCGCCTCAACTTACCCTGTCCCCTCAACTTAGCCTCCCTCGCCTCAAACCCTTAACCTGTACCTCGCCTCAACTTAGCCTGTCCCTCGCCTCAACCTACCCTCGCCTCAACTTACCCTGTCCCTCGCCTCAACTTAGCCTGTCCCCCCCGCCTCAACTTACCCTGTCCCCCGCCTCAACTTACCCTCGCCTCAACCTGTCCCTCGCCTCAACTTCCCTCGCCTCAGCCTGTCCCTCGCCTCAACTTCCCCTGTCCCCCGCCTCAACTTACCCTGTCCCCCTGTCCCTCGCCTCAACTTACCCTGTCCCTCGCCTCAACTTACCCTGTCCCTCCTCAACTTACCCTGTCCCTCGCCTCAACCCCTGTCCCCGCCTCAACTTACCCTGTCCTGTCCCGCCTCAACTTACCCTGTCAATCACCTCAACTTAGCCTGTACCCTCCCTCGCCTCAACCCTGTCCCTCGCCTCAACTTACCCTGTCCCCTCGCCTCAACTTAGCCTGTACCTCGCCTCAACTTAGCCTGTACCTGTCCCCCGCCTCAACTTACCCTGTCCCCCGCCTCAACTTACCCCTGTCCCTCCTGCCTCAACTTACCCTGTCCCTGTCCCTGTCGCCTCAACCCTGTCCCCCGCCTCACCCTGTCCCGCCTCGCCTCAACTTACCCTGTCCCCCGCCTCAACTTAGCCTGTCCCGCCTCGCCTCAACCCCGCCTAGCCTGTCCCTCGCCTCAACTTAGCCTGTCCCGCCTCGCCTCAACTTACCCTGTCCCTCGCCTCAACTTACCCTGTCCCTCGCCTCAACTTACCTGTCCCTCGTCCTCGCCTCAACTTAACCTGTCCCTCGCCTCAACTTACCCTGTCCCTCGCCTCAACTTACCCTGTCCCTCGCCTCAACTTACCCTGTCCCTCGCCTCAACTTACCCTGTCCCTCGCCTCAACTTAGCCTGTCCCTCGCCTCAACTTAGCCTGTCCCTCGCCTCAACTTAGCCTGTCCCTCGCCTCAACTTGTCCCTGTCCCCCTCGCCTCAACTTACCCTGTCCCTCGCCTCAACTTACCCTGTCCCCTCGCCTCAACTTACCCTGTCCCTCGCCCTCAACTTAACCTCCCTCGCCTCAACTTACCCCTGTCCCTCGCCTCAACTTACCCTGTCCCTCGCCTCAACTTACCCTGTCCCTCGCCTCAACTTACCCTGTCTCTCGCCTCAACTTACCCTATAACCTATGTACGTTTTTTTTGGACAAGCTATGTTTTCAAAACTGTCATGTTTACATGAATTCTGATTATTTCCAAGGATACACAACATCCTGAAATATATGTAGATGTCTTTGATAAAAAGAATACTACATTTCCCTTGATGGAGTGATGCTGAATGTAAAAGAATGGCTTATCCCACTCTCCCCTACTGCTAATTAAGAGGAACTCTTAAAAGTAGTGTAGCTCTCTGGGGCTGCCTCTTACCTGTTCTTTAAAGTTGTCCAGTGTGGGTGGGTTCTTGGCCAGTTCATAGTCTGCGTAGAGCTCAGCCTCCTCTGTGCTCAGGACATGACCATACAGCAGGAACTGTCTCATGAACTCTGACCTGCACACATTCCAAATACTTTATTAGGATCCACAATAAGCTTCATTGTGAAGGACACACATTTGATCACAACATTTATTCACACACTCACCTGTCATCTGTCCAGAGGTAGCGGTAGCTGGAAAATGACACCTGGTACTCTCTGACCTTAGAAATGGTCGACCGGGCACGGCCTCTGATGACCTGGCCCAGCTCTGACAGGTCGGCCATCCTGTCTATGTCAGACTGGAGGGAGAGGTCAAAGGCCAAAAGAGAAAGGTTCAAAGGCTAATCAAATTATTTGGATATTGTGTGTGTGTGTGTGTGTGTGTGATCTATTCTACCTGATAGTTGTCCATCTGTTTATGCTTGGCCACGCGAGGTATGAACGATGCCATCTTAGTGATATCGCCCACCATCTTGTCGATGATGTCATAGAAGTTTCCCTGGTGACTGATGTCCAGCGAGGGTTCAAAGGTCATCTCGTTGGCGTCGAGGACCAGCTGGACCTCGAAGAGCGGTGCGATGCGAAGGGCGGGGTCAGTGTTCTCAATCAGGTATTGTAGGGAACAGCGTACCGCACTGGAGAACCCTGCTAAAACCATGCGGTCAACATAGTCAGTGTAGGACCTCCACTCGGCACAGTCTGGGGCTGACACTCCTAACAGAGCAAGGTTCTCCTGAGAGAGAGAGAGAGAGAGAGAGAGAGAGAGAGAGAGAGAGAGAGAGAGAGAGAGAGAGATAGAGGGAGGAGGGGGAGATAGAGGGATGTCATGCGATGTTGTGTTCTTGTGTACTTGTCTGTGTCTCTATATGATTATGCATGTGTACAGTGTGTGTGTATCTTCGGTGAGTGTATACCTTTAGCAGTGTGTGTATCTGCTCCCCTGTGTTGGTGATGAGTGTGTACTGTTTGCTGATGCTCTCCTCCATGTCAGTGAGGATGAGGAGGGTAGAACCCCTGGTCTTCCTGGTGATGAAGGCCTGGTGACTGAACTTCCCCATCAGAGCCTGAATGGCCTCAACATTAGCCTTACTGGACTGGACTCTACTGGACACATCCTATATGGAAGGGAGGTGAGGAGAGAGGGATGAAGGGAGGAGAGAGGGACGAAGGGAGGAAAGGGAGAAATGGATGAAAAAGGGAAGGATAGATGGATGAAGGGAGGAGTGATAGAGGGATGAAGAGGAGAAATAGAGATTGGAAGCCCTCAACGTTATCCTTACTAGACTGGACCCTGCTGGACGCATCCTGGATAGTGAGGAGAGGAGAGCGGGAGGAGAGAGAGAGATGGGTGTGTGTGTGTGTGTGTGTGTGTGTGTGTTTGTTTGTGTGTGTTACCTGCACCAGGTCTCGTGTGGTCTGGATGTAGTCCAACAGGTCATCCCTACTCCATGTCAGTTCTAGGAGAGCGGGCTTCAGCTGCCGTCTGGTCACGCCCATCTCCTCCTTAACCAATCCCAGCTCCACAGCCAGGATGGTGCTGTGCAGCCGATTGTACCACTGGGTTATCAGGGCCAAGGTCTGGGTGTACTGCAATAAACACATACAGTACAACATCACAATACGCTAACACAACACAGCGTGTGTGTGTGTGTGTGTGTGTGTGTGTGTGTGTGTGTGTGTGCATGTGTGCGTGCGTGTTTAGGAGACAGACCCACCATATAGAGTGTCTCTCGTTTGGAGTAGAGGTGTAGAGCAGCTTTAGGGATGCTGTGGTTCTTCAACATGCTCAGATACTTCACCTCCCTCAGCACTGAGGTCAGCTAGAAGAGAAGGAGTCAGGTTCACTCGAAACAGACTGTAAAATCAACAGGAATTCAGCTAAAAATGTGTCCAATTTAAGAAATCTGTTCCCAAGTATTCCCACAAATTTAAAAAAGTGAAGTGATCACCTCTCAATGTAATTCAAGGTATGAAATTATTGTTATTTTCAAATAAAATATTTTTTTAGGCTTAGTCACGGTCAATTTGCAGTGTACAATTTATTATAATTATGTTCCGGCCATCCGAACATCTGCTCTGACAAAAATCGGTGGCCTACAGTTGCCTATGGTTGTCTACCCCTGGACTAGAGCATTACTCTGGCAGCAGTAGTACTTGGGCTTGGGAGTTGAGAAATGTGGTTAAGGTTAGGGTTATGATTATGATTATAGATGGAGGTTAGTGATCAAGGGATAGAGGTTTACAGCTCGAGGTTACAATTAGGGTTCATGGTTGGGAGTTAGGGTCAGGGGTTAGGGTCTAGAGGTCCTACCACAGGGTAAGGGTCAGGGGGTTAGGGAACCTTACTGCAGGGCTGAAGTTGACCTGGAACAGCCCTGTCTCTTGATCCAAGGTGAGTAGTGGTTCCTGGAGGTGTGTGTTGCACAGTTCCTCCAACCCCTCCGTCCACACGGAGAACAGCTCCTCATCGTGCTGGTCTAGAACCTCTAGAACCCTCTCACACTTCTGGAGAACCTGCTCCGCCTCAGCAGAACCTAGTGGCCTGGGACACAAAGACAGAGGGGGAGGCGGGATGAGAGAGAGAACGAGTGTGTGTGTGTGTGTGTATATGACCTACATGCGCATGAGATGGTTGAGGTTGCTGCGGTTAGTCAGGATGCGGTCTCGTAGCTCCTGCGACCACTTCAGGTTGCCAGCGACCGGTGGCATGTTCTTACTCAGGACCACACAGCCCGACCGCAACTGGAACACAACCACAATAAACCTCTGTGTGACTGAAGAGACCCGCAAACTCTCAAAACCTTTCACTCCCTCTCATTCTCTCCCTCCCTCCCTCTCCCTCCTCTCTCCCCCCCTCTCCATCACTCTCCCTCCCTCCCTCCCTCCCTCCCTCCCTCCCTCCATCTCCCTCCCTCCCTCCCTCCCTCCCTCCCTCCCTCCCTCCCTCCCCCATCTCTCCTCCTCTCCCTCCCTCCCTCCCCCCTCCCTCCCTCCCTCCCTCCCTCCCTCCCTCCCTCCCCCCTCTCTCCTCTCCCCCCCCCTCCATCACCCTCCCTCCCTCCCTCCCTCCTCCCCTCTCCCTCCATCACTCTCCCTCCCTCCCTGGTCTCTCACCCGCTCTCTCTGCTGGTCCAGTATGATCTGGCAGTGGTCTAGCTCAGTGTTGAACATGCCCAGCAGGGTGCTGTAGTTTGGGGAGAACAGCTGGTTGATCCTGGGTCTCTCTAAGAGGGTGCCAAAGATCTGGAGGAGCTGGAGGAGCATAGGCACAGAGAGTAGAAAACTATGCTCTTACAATCACACAAACAAACAGAAACCACTGAGTCAGGGCTATGGTTCAGGTTTGATGGGCTATGTTAAGGGTAAAGGGTCAGGGCTATGATTAGGGTAAAGGGTTAGGGCTATGGTTAGGGTTAGGGTTTGAGGGGCTATATTTAGGGTAACGGGTCAGGGATATGGTTAGGGTTTGAGGGCCTATGTTTAGGGTAAAGGGTCAGGGCTATGGTTAGGGTTTGAGGGGCTATGTTTAGGGTACAGGGTCAGAGCTATGGTTAGGGTTTGAGGGGCTATGTTTAGGGTACAGGGTCAGAGCTATGGTTAGGGTTTGATGGGCTATGTTTAGGGTAAAAATTCAGGGCTATGGTTAGGGTCAGGGGTGTCTATGTTTAGGGTAAAGGGTCAGGGCTATGGTTAGAGTCAGGTGGGTCTATGTTTAGGGTAAAGATTCAGGGCTATGGTTAGGGTTAGGGTAAAGATTCAGGGCTATGGTTAGGGTAAAGATTCAGGGCTATGGTTAGGATTAGGGTAAAGATTCAGGGCTATGGTTAGGATTAGGGTAAAGATTCAGGGCTACGGTTAGGGTAAAGGGTCAGGGCTATGGTTAGGGTAAAGGGTCAAGGCTATGGTTAGGGTAAAGATTCATGGCTATGGTTAGGGTAAAGATTTAGGGCTATGGTTAGGGTAAAGGGTCAAGGCTATGGTTAGGGTAAAGATTCAGGGCTATGGTTAGGGTAAAGGGTCAGAGGGTAGGGTTATTTTCAGGTGTGTCTCACCTTGAATGCAGACTCCAGGCCTTTGGAGTGTTGGAAGGCCAGGTTGAGAACGGTCCCCAGCCTCTGGTCAAAGTCTCTGTTCTGCTCCATGAAACGCCTGTAGTCCACTAGGAAGTCCTAAACACACCAGCAAACAAACGTCATGTTAGTGGCAATTTGACAATGGTCAAATAAAGCATTTGTAAAAGTTCGAACAGAGGTGCCACCAGCTTCACCTCTTTAGTGTAGTCCAGCGGGTCGTGTTTGCTCTCCCTCAGAGTTCTCCAGCTGTCGTGGAACTCCTCGTTCATACTGAACACCATCTCACTGAGGATCTTCCCCCTCGACCCTCCCAGCTCAACCTTCTCCAGCTTCAGGAAGACCAGCGCAGACGCAAACAGCTCCTGGTAGATAGATGCATTAAAGCATAGATGGATGGATGGATCCCTATATAGTACACTACCTGTGCCCGGAGCCACACGCAAACTCGTGCCAGACACACACCTCGATCATGAGCAGCCGGTCCAGTATGTGGTCAGCCCTGTGGAAGACCAGTGTGGAAGGGAAGTCCCATTGTTTGACAGTCTCCCCGCTGCGGTAGTACTGAGGGATGCGCTGGCGGTGTGTGTGGAACAGGCGCTTGAAGCTCCGCAGGACACTGATGGTCACCTGCACCCTCTCCACTCCTTCTTCCAGTTCCATCTTAAACAGCTCCTCTGGGATCAGATACGCAAACGCCTGGAGACACGAACAGAGAGGCGTTATACGTAACACACACAACACGCGCGCACACACACACACGCACGCGCAGACACCACACACCCACCTTCTCAATGAGTAAATTGCAGAACTCCTGCAGTAGGAGCACCATGCGTGGAGGGCGGCAGTAGTATTGGGAGCGGCTCCAGATGAGACACAGCGTGTGGAAGAGAGGAGGTAACAGCATTTCTAGCTTGTTGAAACTCCCCTCCTCCAGACAACTGATCAGTCTCCTCAGTGGTCTCAGGTAGAGGTCTATATCCTCAGCCTCTAAAACCGCTGTGGGAGAGAAACATTGGGGTCGGTGATGATTAAGGGAAAGGAGATACTTGAAGGATGGTGCTTGTGATGGGAACAAGGCCTCTCGCACTACCCTGGTTGACTTTGAGGCAGATGTCGTGGAAGGAGGCGTAGTAACTGCTCTTGATCCTCCTCAGAATCTCCATGATCTGTTCCACCTTAGGGTTCATGATCTGAGAGAACACGGAACATAGATTATTATTATTTATTTTTTACTCTGAGCAAACGCAAGCATACACACTGACCTGACTCTACTCCAGCCTACCTGTGAATGGACGCCTAGCAGGTTGCCTCTCTGACAGGCCCAGAAGTGGAGCTCCGCGCTGGGGCCCGGGTGGTCTCCCTGCTGCAGCACCATGCTGGAATCCCTCTTCAGGACGGTCCAGACCTGACCGGACCACTGGATTACCAGGGTCTCTATGGAGTACAGCAGAGCCCGGTCTATCGGCCAGCCATTAGAGCTAGGGGGAGAGAGAGAGAGAAGTCACACACTCTCACACACACACACACACACACACACACACACACACACACACACACACACACACACACACACACACACACACACACACACACACACACACACACACACACACACACACACACTAACACACACACACACACACACACACACACACAGCTCCACCCCACATTCCCACACACAACTGACCTGAGCAATATGTCCTGCGGCTGAGATCTCTCCACACACAGTGGTAGGGGCAGCAGGGTGCGTCCCTCTGCCCTGCCTCTCAGAGTGACCACTTTGCTCCTCAGCTGCTCCAGGTGTCTGTGTATGTCCTCAGACACCACCCGAGGCCAACCGCCGTGGTTCAGAGAGTTAGATAACACTGACACCAGAACCTTACCCCCATGGTAATTCAGAGTTAGATATAAAGAACGGGTATCAGCACATCCACACATACCCTCCCCCTCCCCAACCCCAACCCCAACCCCAAACAAACACCTCTCCCCTTTTACTTACCTCGGAGATGAGGAGCGGCATGTGCTCCATGGGGTGTCCAGAGACCTCCCCCAGCCACATCTGAGTCCTGAAGCCCTGCACGGTGATCCTCAGGACCCCCTTCTTCAGCACGCACATCAGCTTGGTCTTCCAGGGGGCTGACGTCTTTAAAGATGTAAACATAGTGGAAATGCTTTCTATTTATATTGAAAGCACTAGAAATAAGTCAAACCTTATTTCAACAAGGTACTTCCCAGCTACGACACAACGTTCTGAGAACCATTTGCTTTTTTATTTAAAAAAGAAAAATGTAAGAGCTTGGTTACAGCGTGGTTGTCCTGTGGTTATTTTGCATACAACCTTCCCACAACTTTCAAGGAATGGTGCAGGATAGTGGCTTGGCTTTGGAACATTCTGAGCATATTTAAGGATCTTGGCCCAAAAAATATATAACATTCTTTTCTTTGTATTTCATTACTTTAACAGAATGTCTCCTAAAAGTTCAAACGGTTACAATCCATTGACATTTTGGTAATGTTCTAGGAACGTTCTCCACTGGTTTGACATTGGGAATATTCTCAAATACTGTAGTTCAGAGAACATTAAGAACGTTTTTCTGTAGGAATTTTAGAACTTCAGCATAAGGTTTCCAACAGGTTTTCCTCATTGTTCTATTTAAAGTAATGTTCTCAATTGTTCCAAGAATGTTAGGAAATTATTTTCCCTTAAAACCACACGAAAACTTTTGTAACCTTCCGTGAACATTCTAAAAATGTTATTTAAAAACATGTACATTCCGTTCTCAGAATCAACAAAACGTCCTCTTTCTTGTTCAGTGTGTTCAGGTGTGTAGGCAGCGCCCAGTATTTGGTCACACCTGAACTTAATGAGTGCTTGTTTCCTTTGAAATGGGGTCTGTTTGAATAGACTAAAATGAACAGCTTTGCATGAGTAAAAAAAATATGGCACACTAGCTCAGAACTAATGGTGCACTGGACATGACTAAAGAACAGAACATTATAGGTTTAGAACCCACTGATGCTGTGTCACGATAAATGTGTTTGCATGATTAATGCCTAAGGATATGAATTTCCATGTGTGCTTGGAGTCATTTTTTTTTAACCTAAAATAAGCTAGCAGTGTTATTGAAAGTTAAGGAAGTTATTCAAAAATCTCCAAATATCCTACAATTTTCGTTAATAAAACCTCCTAGGAACCAGAGTACAACGCTCTCAGAACATCCCTGTAACCTAAAAATAAACTTTCCCAGAAAAGGCTACATTTTCACTTTTGTTCTCAGAACGTTTAAAAAACCTTCAGTTTTACCAGTCAGGAAACGTATGGCTTCGTTCCCACAACCAAAAACATACATTCCCACAACTTCCAAGGAACCAAATGTGCTAGCTGGGTTGTTAGATTCCGTTACTTAATTGTGAAAGCAACTGCAATAACCCCATCTATAGCCTAAAATCATTCATCAGAACATTTATACAATTCATGTAGGAAAAAAGAGACTTTGTTTTTACTAGGCAAGTCAGTTAAGAACAAATTCTTATTTTCAATGACGGCCTAGGAACAGTGGGTTAACTGCCTGTTCAGGGACAGAACGACAGATTTGTACCTTGTCAGCTCGGGGATTCGAACTTGCAACCTTTCAGTTACTAGTCCAACACTCTAAACACTAACCACCACGATTCGGAAGAAACTTGTCTTTTTTACGAACCTGTTCAGTTGCAGGTGGTACTCCAAAAAATGCGGTCATATTCAAAAAGATATTAAATCCACTTCTCCCACCAAGTGAGGAGTTCCCTCGCCAACATGTTGCATTTCCCAACATCTTTGCAGGAACTAGTTGCTGCCGTGGACACATGCAAAATAAAAAATAGATCAAAGATATCCACACACGCAAGCGAGATGTCTTTCTCGATCAAAAAGTGGATTGAATATTTTTTCGGAATGTTCTCTACTTCCACCTGTAACTGGACAGAAGTTTATAAGAGACAAGTTTCTTCTGAATCAAGAATGAAGAAAGTGTTGTCGCTCTGAATAAGAGCATCTGCTTAATTACTAAAATGTCAATGTATTGCCAAAGAAAAGATTAGTTGAAAAATGGCTGCCGGGGCTTTCCAGAAGCTAAGGTGTAACGGCTGTATGGTAGCATTTACATATCAGCAGTGCAATGTGTAGCTGTGTGTGTGTGCGTGTGTGTGTGTGTGTCGCTCACCTGTGCGTCTCCAGCGTGTAGTGTCCCCCCAGGACCAGTGAAGAGCAGTAGTCGGTCACTCCAGACATGGTCCAGGAAATCCAGTAGAATCCTCTGGTTCTCCTCCGCCCCAATGAAACGATTCCACTTGTCAGTCTTCACCCGGAGAACGCAAAACGCCTGGAAACATGATGCATTAGACATGTCATTTGTTGATCACCTTTGTATCTGCTCTCTGCTTTAGCCCTACATAGGACACCGCTCGGGCTGTTGTATGCTGTAATATAATTTTATACATATTTGTAGTGAAGCGAGCTAAAGTCTACTGCAATTATTGGACTGATGAGATGTGCAACATTTTTTGTCTGCAAAACAGATCTCCCCAAATAACCATGAAGCCTAAAATCACCTCCGCCATGCTGACCCTCAACACGGGAGCCACACAGGGGTGTATGCTTAGTCCCCTCCTGTACTCCCTGTTCACCCACGACTGCGTGGCCTAGTACGATTCCAACAACATCATCAAGTTTGCTGACGACACGACGGTGGTAGGCCTGATCACCGGTGACAATGAGAGGCTACAGTGAGGAGGTCCATTACCTGGCAGTGTGGTGCCGGGACAACGACCTCAACCTGATCGTGGACTACAGGAAACGGGGGGCCACTTACACACACACAGTCATGAAGAAGACGAGACAGCGCCTCTTCCCCTCAAGAATTTGAAAAGTTTTGTCACGGGCCCTCAAATCCTCAAAAGGTTTTACAGCTGCACCATTGAGAGCACCTTGACTGGCTGCATCACTGCTTGGTATGGCAACAGCACCGCCTTCGATCGCATGGCGCTACAGAGGGTGGTGAGGACAGGCCAGTACATCACTGGGGCCGAGCACCCTGCCATCCAGGACCTCTATATCAGGCGGTGTGAACGGAAGGCCCGTAAAATTGTTAAAGACTCCAGTTTCCCAAGCCATAGACTGCTCTCCCTGCTTCCGCATGGCGAGCCGCACCTGTGCATCAAGTCTGACACCAACAGGCTCCTGAACAGCATCTCGATCCCCAAGTCATAAGACTGACTACACTGACTATCTGAGTTAACCCGTGTATTTGATTTTTATTTTGCACTGTCTCTATGCACACTCACAGGACTCCAACACACACATAACATGCACACACATCTACACTGTCTCTATGCACACTCACAGGACTCCAACACACACATAACATGCACACACATCTACACTGTCTCTATGCACACTCACAGGACTCCAACACACACATAACAAGCACACACATCTACACTGTCTCTATGCACACTCACAGGACTCCAACACACACATAACATGCACACACATCTACACTGTCTCTATGCACACTCACAGGACTCCAACACACACATAATATGCACACACATCTACACTGTCTCTATGCACACTCACATGACTCCAACACACACATAACATGCACACACATCTACACTGTCTCTATGCACACGCACAGGACTCCAACACACACATAACATGCACACACATCTACACTGTCTCTATGCACACTCACAGGACTCCAACACACACATAACATGCACACACATCTACACTGTCTCTATGCACACTCTCCACAGGACTCCAACAACACACACATAACATGCACACACATCTACACTGTCTCTATGCACACTCACAGGACTCCAACACACACATAACATGCACACACATCTACACTGGACTCTCACAGGACTCCAACACACATAACATGCACACACATCTACACTGTCTCTATGCACACTCTATACTGCACACACATCTAACATGCACTGTCTCTATGCACACTCACAGGACTCCAACACACACATAACATGCACACACATCTATACTGACTCTACGCACACTCACAGGACTCCAACACACACATAACATGCACACACATCTATACTGACTCTACGCACACTCACAGGACTCCAACACACACATAACATGCACACACATCTATACTGACTCTACGCACACTCACAGGACTCCAACACACACATAACATGCACACACATCTATACTGACTCTACGCACACTCACAGGACTCCAACACACACATAACATGCACACACATCTATACTGACTCTACGCACACGCACAGACACTTACAATCATAATTTTACGCTGCTGCTACTCTGTTTATTATACAGTTGAAGTCGGAAGTTTACATACACTTAGGTTGGAGTCATTAAAACAAATTTCTTGTTAAAAAAACTATAGTTTTGGCAAGTCAGTTAGTACATCTACTTTGTGCATGACACAAGTCATTTTTACAACAATTGTTTACAGACAGATTATTTCACTTATAATTCACTGTATCACAATTCCAGTGGGTCAGAAGTTTACATGCACTATGTTGACTGTGCCTTTAAACAGCTTGGAAAATTCCAGAAAATAATATCATGGCTTTAGAAGCTTCTGATAGGCTAATTGACATAATTTGAGTCAATTGGAGGTGTACCTGTGGATGTATTTCAAGGCCTACCTTCAAACTCAGTGCCTCTTTGGTTGACATGGGAAAATCAAAAGAAATCAGACCTCCACAAGTCTGGTTCATCCTTGGAAGCAATTTCCAAATGAAGGAAGGTACCACGTTTATCTGTACCCAAGTATAAACACCATGGGACAACGCATCCGTAATACTGCTCAAGAAGGAAACGCCTTCTGTCTCCTAGAGATGAACGTACTTTGGTGCAAAAAGTGCATATCAATCCCAGAACAACAGCAAAGGACCTCGTGAAGATGCTGGAGGAAACAGGTGCAAAGTATCTATATCCACAGTAAAACAAGTCCTTTATCGACATAACCTGAAAGGCCGCTCAGCAAGGAAGAAGCCACTGCTCCAAAAATGGCATAAAAAAGCCAGACTACGGTTTGCAACTGCACATGGGGACAAAGATCATACTTTTTGGAGAAATGTCCCCTGATCTGATGAAACAAAAATAGAACTGTTTGGCCATAATGACCATCGTTATATTTGGAGGAAAAAGGGGGAGGCTTGCAAGCCGAAGAACACCATCTCAAATTTGAAGCACGGAGGTGGAAGCATCATGTTGTGGGGGTGCTTTGCTGCAGGAGGGACTGTTGCACTTCAGAAAATAGATGGCATCATGAGAAAAGAAGATTATGTGGCTATATTGAAGCAAGACGTCAGTCAGGAAGTTAAAGCTTTGTCGCAAATGGGTCTTCCAAATGGACAAGGACCCCAAGCATACTTCCAAAGTTGTGGCTTAACCTCTCTGGGAAATGTGGGACGCTAGTGTCCTACCTGGCCAAAAGTCAGGGAAATGCAGAGGGCCAAATTCAAATAAATTACTATAAAAATCAAACTTTGATTAAATCACACATGCAAGATAGCAAATTAAAGCTGCACTTGTTGTGAATCCAGCCAACATGTCAGATTTCAAAAGGGATTGTCGGCAAAAGCAAACGATGCTATTATCTGAGGATAGCACAATTATCTGAGGATAGCACAATTATCTGAGGATAGCACCTCCGTAAACAAGGAGAAAAGCTTACAGTATTTCAACCCTGCAGGCGCAACACAAAACGCAGAAATAAATATATAAATCATGCTTTACCTTTGACGAGCTTCTTTTGTTGGCACTTCAATATGTCCCATAAACATCACAAAGGTCCTTTTGTTCTAGTAATTCCGTCGATATATATCCAAAATGTCCATTTATTTGGCTTGTTTGATCCAGAAAAACACCGGTTCCAACTTGCGCAACGTGACTACAAAATATCTCAAAAGTTACCTGTAAACTTTGCCAAAATATGTATTTTATGTAAATAATCGATACAATTTAAGACGGGATATTCTGTGTTCAATACAGGAGGAAAACAAACTGTAGCTAGCTTTCTGGTCCCTCGCCTCTATCTAACAGTATACAACAAGTGACCCTCGTTCTGAACAGGGCTACTTCTTCATTACACAAAGGAAAAACCTCAACCAATTTCTACAGACTGGTGACATCCAGTGGAAGCGGTAGGAACTGCAAGAAGGTCCCTTAAGAATCTGGATCCCCAATGAAAACCCATTGAAAAGAGAGTGACCTCAAAAAAATAAAATCTGAATGCTTTGTCCTCAGGGTTTTGCCTGCTAAATAAGTTCTGTTATACTCACAGACATCATTCAAACAGTTTTAGAAACTTCAGAGTGTTTTCTATCCAAATATATTAATAATATGCATATCTTATCTTCTGGGGATGAGTAGCAGGCAGTTGAATTTGGGCATGCATTTCATCCAGATGTGAAAATACTGCCCCGTCACCAAGAAGTTAAGGACAACAAAGTCAAGGTATTGGAATGGACATCACAAAGAACCTGACCTCAATCCTATAGAAAATGTGTGGGCAGAGCTGTTAAAGTGTGTGCGAGCAAGGAGGCCTACAAACCTGACTCAGTTACAGGTGGAATGGGCAAAAAATTCACCCAACTTATTGTGGGAAGCTTGTGGAAGGCTACCCAAAACGTTTGACCCAAGTTAAACAATTGAAAGGCAATGCTACCAAATACTAATTGAGTGTATGTAAACTTCTGACACACTGGGAATAAAAGCTCAAATAAATCATTCTCTCTGCTATTATTCAGACATTTTTCTTATATTTCTCGTGTTTTTGTTCTACCTTATGTTAGTCATTGTGCTACATTGATATTGATCACTGCATTGTTGGGTTTGGAGCTTTGCAAAAAAGGCATTTTTCACTGTAGGCCTACTTGTGCACATGACATTAAAACTTTAAATTGAAATGATGTTTTTTAAATATTTTTAGATCAGTGTGTTCTCTAAACTAACAGAGCAATAGACAGCACCCACACGGCCATAAAAGCACAATCCCAAAACGAGTTCAACAATGTGAACAGAAAATGCTTCCACCCACTTAATGTGCTCAATGTGCAGGTGATAAGATTATGCGATGCGCATAAGACGCTGCTGAATGTGGTGGTGAAGGTGGCCAGGTGGAACGTGACTCGTTCCTTCTGCAGAACAGCAATGATGGCCTTCGCTCACAAGAGGGAGCTGTTGAGGATGGATGGCTTATTGGTGAGTGTTGCCTACTCATATGAAGTATATTTTGACATTGCTGAAGCAACTTGATTTGTCCTAATGGTCCTCTCTTTGTAGCTATGTTTTTGTTGTTGTCTTCTGCTCAAGCCACAACTGAGAGATCCAAATCAAACATTTTGGTTGTACTCAACCTCTGGCACCAGCACCTCCATTTCCGTCGAGGAAAAGTAGTTTTTTCTTACTTTGTAGGATTGTTTGATAAATCACACTTCTTCCATGCATACGAACATTCTGTAGTTTACGAGTTGGATGACCGTTTAAAATGTTTGTTTTTTCTGAGTACCCAGTTGTCTTGAACGCACTGAAGTCGGATGTCTGAGATATCCGAGTTCCAAGTTCCCCTTGGTTTTGAACGCGACATGTAATCCTCCGCATGCCTTCTCCTGACAGACATCGTTGAATAAATGTTAAAAGATCATTCCTGCTATAACACGATGAATTTAAAGAGTATATAGAGTTCAGTGTTTTTTGTGTGTTTGTGATGCTTAATATCCCAGTCAATTCAATCCAACGTCTATTCCACGTTGCTCCTCGGTAATTGAATTGAAATGACGTGGCAACAACGTTGGTTCAACCAGTGTGTGCCCAGTGGGATAGTCCTACCTGCTCCCGGAGAAAGTCCACCCTCTCATCTGCCAACGCAGCCCCTGTCTTGGTGTCCTGGGGAACACGCACCCCTCCACTAGTGCTGCTGCCGCCCTCGGCCATGGCGCTGGAAGAAGGGGGCGAGGGACACTTGGTTTTAGAGGAGAAAGAGCAGAGGTTTGCATTCTGACATGGAGAATAGAGGGAGAAGGATAGAGTGGGACCTAACCCATTGACAGGAAGAAAACAAGGGTCAACATCAACTCACCTTGAAGCTGAATGTTAAAGTTAACTAAACCAAATCTTCCAGCCAAGACCCTGTTCCACTATTTGGGAAAAGCTGCTATAGACATGCACAAAGCTGAATATCTATCTCTCTTTCTATCTAATGAATGCGGTAGTCAGCCGATCAGAGGCCTCTCTATCCCAGCTCTGAAGACAGGTGAGGAGGTAAGCTTATACCACACCTAGAGAGACTGTCACCTTACACCATAGCAACAGAAGGCGACATATCTCACCTGCCACAGCCAGGTGAAACAGGAGCCTTCAGGGGAGCCCTTGTCCTGATAGTGACACCTACTAACATATCCACTTTCTCACCACTTGAGGGCAGTGTGGGATAGCTTTTGGTAGAAGTGACATCCGCTCTAATCCAAAATGACCAGAACCATGACATCCTATTAAACATGATACAGCATTTATGTAAAAACATCTCAAAACTGGACATATGTATAACTGTGTTACTTAAAATAGCACGATACTGATTAACCTTTAAAAAAAAACATGTTGCCTCTAACTGTAATGCACAGATATAATAATGACATATGAGATTGGACAACTGGGGATGATGATATCAGTGATCATTGGCATTTGAGTCAGAATTTATTTGATAAATTATAGATAAATGTAGCTCATTAGTACTAAAGCAATGCAATGTTTTGAACCTCTGGGTCTCCACAGAAACACAGTGTTTATCAGGATTCATGTCCATATATTTCTGGATAAAATGTGAAATATTGGTTAAGGACAACTTTTATTGGGTGTACCATTGAATGGACATGTGGCCTTATAGTTCAAGCTTCTATTGGTTCAGTTTATAGTCTCTCAACTCACAGAGGTTCAGGTAAGGACAAACACTTGCGGCCATATTTTATAAACCAATAAAACATATATTAATTGATACTTTTTATGACACCAGAACTGCGCCTTTCTCTCTGCTCTGTGTTTTACCAATGACCACATCATCATATTCAATGTGCTATCCAAAAATATTTTAGTGTGTTACATGTAAATTCTCTGCGTCTCTCTGTCTGCCTGCGTTGTAGCCCAGTCTCTGTCCCCTGAGCTGTGCTCTAGCTAAAGCCATTTCACAGTGCTGAGAGACAGACCACTGCTGCCCATCCCTCTGACCTCACACCCAATGTCACAGCGTCTCCACTGGGACTACTGTAGAGAAGAGAGAAAGAGAGAGAGGAGAGAGAGAGAGGAGTTGGAGAGGGGGATGGAGGGAGGACGGTGAAGGGGGGGGGAGAAAAAAGATAGCTAGCTATCTCTCAGCATACAGATGAGACAGGGTCCAGAGAGATGGAGAGAGAGGGAGCAGAGGAAAACAAAAGAGGATAGGAATGAAGGACTAGATATGCTGTGGCTATAATTAATCACTTTGACCAACGTTTTCTCACACATTTTGCTTCTCTCAACAGTTATCACCAGTGGTGTCAATAGAGGATCTGCTCGCCCCAAACTCAGCAAGTGCCTCATGATTCATCGAAAAAATATGTTTCTATTGTCACATACACCAGACAGGTGCAGTGAAATCTGTTGTGTTACAGGATCAGCCATAGTAGTTCTGCACCCCTGGTGCAAATGAGTGTTAAGCGCATTGCTCAGGTGGACATCAATTGATTTTTTTACATCGTCAGCTCAGATATTCGAACCAGCAACAACGCTTTAACCGCTAGGCTGCCTGCCGCCCGAAAATCAAGTTCATCGTAGTCGTCCTTGGTCATCATCGCCATCATCATCGTCGTCATCATCATCGTCATCATCATCGTCATCATCATCGTCGTCATCATCGTCGTTATCTTAAGGACAACTAGCTCTCAGAGTTTCACGTCAGAATAAGGTGCCCATCCATGTTTCTCAAATGTCAAATGTAGAAGTTGTTGCAAGCGTCACCTTTTGAAGTGTTTAAGGTTAAGTTAAGGCATTAACTCCACATTTTTAAGGTTTAAGGGATAAGGTTTTTGGATAGGCTTAAAATAAATAACGTTCTATTGCTGGATTTCAACTTCAAACGTTTGGAATCAGGGGCAGATGCTTACGCAACAGCCACCATCCATGTCCACAACGCCCTAGCAAAACCCAAACCACCTAATGTGACAACGCCCACTGTTGCCCCTAGTGGCCGGTTTCCACGTCATCTCGCAACGTCTTCAGACGTGGATGGACGTTGAACACTGACTTCTGTCACGGGTGACCTGGCTGCTTAAGGTACCACCACTACACCATCACACACTACAGCATCACAATAGCCCTTCTAAACCAGGCCAGCAAGGCTGATTTTGACTCCGAGACCAAAACCAACAATGTGTGAGTTAGCTGCTCTCTGTGAGTAGCAGAGCAGAGTAGCGGAGCCAGGCAGGCCATCATTTCCATGTGGATGGTAGTCTTAGCCTGCCACCTTTCTCTCCTCTCTCCTCTTCTCTTCTCTCTACCCCTCTCCACGCTCTCTCTTCGCAGTTGCCATGGTTACGTGGCGCCTCACGTGTGGACTGCTCCTCTTCAGCCCTGAGCCCCTGGCCTCCCTAGCATTCTTCCCTCTCCTCTTCACGCCACCACTCCTCTCCTCCTTTAGATTGAGGAGAAATGTATATGCAGATTCATTTTGGGATTTTCTCTCTCTCTCTCTCTCTCCTTCACCTCTCTGTCTCCGTGATCTCTATCTCTAACACACTTGGTCTATGGCTCCCTTGAACTTCCGTCTACTCTGTCCACTCCAGGGCCATTTTTTATCAGCGCACCTTGGCACTCCAGGGAAAACCTACGTAGGGAATATACTCTAGGGAGAAAGAGGTACTCAGAGAAGGATGGAAAGAGAGAGAGAGAGAGAAATGGTGACAGGGAGAGAGACAGAGAGAGCGGGACTACGGGAGGAACTGAGGGAGGGAGACAGGGAGAATGATGGTCACACACACGCACCAAGCAGGCTTTCCTCCTGTTGCTGGCAAAGTTGCCATGGTGAGGCTAGCCAGTTGGACACCCCTATCCACAGAGAGCTGGTTTGGAAATGGTGTGTGTGTGTGTGCATGTGTGTAACCTTTTTTGCATGCCTGTGTGTGTGTGTTTGTGTCTGCTGTGCATATTTGTGTGTGTGTTTGTGTCTGCTGTGCATATTTGTGTGTGTCCAGATGGTGCTGACCAGCCGTCCCTCACTGAGTGAACAGAGTAAATGGAACGATTACAGTAATGACCGACACACACATCTGTCCCCAACCTGTCCCATCATGCCGTGCCATGCCTTCAGGCATTCACACCACAGTTCTATGTCCTCAACTTGGCAACAGCCAGCCCATACTGGCATCAACAGGCTAGGTCTGTTTCCAGCCTTTTCAACTCAGAGTGATGACACTGCCACTCAATTGTCCGTACACCACAGGGATGCAGATAGATGTTGTCGTGAATATTATATTATTATTATATATTATATTACACACCTATAGTTCTAAATGAATGTTGTTAGCATTAGCATTTATTCATTTATGCTACTCTTTCATCCTGGTGTGTCCTCAGTCACTCTCAGTGATAGACATAGAGGGCTCTATTTTAACAAACATAACCAATGGTAAATCTTAGAGCTGGTGGTAGTACTATGGGTCTAGGGGTGTGTCTGAAATGTTGTTGCTATGTTAACAGCGGGAATTAGGGGCACAATAGCTGGCGTTGGCGCGAAAGGGCTGGGTTTTGATGAATAAATAAGTTGTAGGTGTAACGAGGGCTTGAGCACTCACTGGCCAATCAACATGTTCCATGGCTTAATACTGCGTGTGGTTGGCTCAAGTTCTGTCGGTTATTGACAATTTGCATTATCATCAACTCCAATTCAGCTGGGTGGGGGGTATTCTCGTCCAAGTCCATTGTGGATTGATACTACACTGAACAGAAATATAAACGCAACATGTAAAGTGTTGCTCCCATGTTTCATGAGCTAAAATAAAAGATCCCAGAGATTTTCCATACGCACAAAAAAACGTATTTCTCTCAAATTTTCTGCACAAATTTGTTTACGTCCCTGTTAGTAATAATTTCTCCTTTGCCAAGACAATCCATCCACCTAACAGGTGTGGCATATCAAGATTAAACAGCATCATAATTACACAGGTGCACCTTGTGCTGCGGACAACTAAAGGCCACTATAAAATGTGCAGTTTTGTCACACAACACAATGCAAAAGATGTCTCAAGTTTTGAGGGAGCATGTAAATGGCATGCTGTCTGCAGGAATGTCCACCAGAGCTATTGAATGTTCATTTCTCTACCATAAGCCGCCTCCAACATTGTTTTACCAAATTTGGCAATACGACCAACCGGCCTCACAACCGCAGACCACATGTATGACGTTGGGTGAGCGAGCATTTTGCTGATGTCAACATTGTGAACAGAGTGCCCCATGGTGGCAGTGGGGTTATTGGTATGGGCAGGCATGAACAACGGACAATGAACACAATTGCATTTTATCGATTAATTGCATTTTATCGATTCATCAAGGATCTCTCTTTATCAATGTGAATGCACAGCAATACCGTTACGAGATCCTGAGACCCATTGTCGTGCCATTCATCCACTGCCATCACCTCATGTTTCAGCATGATAATGCACGGCCCCATGTTGCTGAAAATGTCCCAGTTCTTCCATGGTCTGCATAATCACCAGACATGTCATCGATTGAGTATGTTTGGGATGCTCTGGATGGATGTGTACAACAGCGTGTTCCAGTTCCCGCCAATATCCATCAACTTCGCACAGCCATTGAAAAGGAGTGGGACAACATCCCACAGGCCACAATCTACTCTATGCAAAGGAAATATGTCGGGCTGCATGAGACAAATGGTGGTCACACCAAATATTGACTTTTTTTTAAGGTATCTGTGACCAACAGATGCATACTTGCATTCCCAGTCATGTGAAATCCATAGATTTAGGGCCTAATGAATATGTTTCAAATGATTGATTTCCTTATATGAACAGTAACTCAGTAAATACTTTAAATTTGTCACACCCTGATCTGTTTCACCCCCCTCCAGGTGTCACCCATCTTCCTTATTACCCTCAGTGTATTTATACCTGTGTTCTCTGTTTGTCTATTCGCCAGTTCGTCTTGTCTTGCCAAGTCAACCAGCTCCTGTTTTTTCCTAGTCTCTCTTTTCTAGTCCTCCCAGTTCTGACCTTTTTCCTGCCCTGACACTGAGCCCGCCTGCCTGACCGTTCTACCTGCCCCTGACCTCGAGCCTGCCTGCCTCCCTGACCTTGTTATGCACTCTTGCCTGTCCTCGACCTGCCTCTTGCCTGCCCCTCGTTGTTCAATAAGTTTCAGAGACTTTAACCATCTCCCTCCTGTGTCTGCATCTGGGTCTCGCCTTTTGTGTTTTTATAGTACAAACTGGCCATGGCCAACCCATAAGACTCGGACTAGCTCCGTCACGCTGTTTCCCTGCAGGGAGCCACCATTAAAAGACACAAGGAGCTACTTCAGAACCTTGTGAAAAGGTTCCAATCTCTGGCTGAATGCCACGACCAGGGGTTCAAGACGTTAATGGAGCAGTTCCGTGAATTGTCTCACAGGCAGCATGTCACATCTAAGACCTCCCAGTCGCTCAGTAACCCCCCTACCAGTGGTGGGTTTGTTCAGCCTATCCCTTCTCCCAGAGAATCCCCCTTATCTCCCCCGGAGTGTATGCTGGGGATCCTGGAATCTGCCGGGCATTTCTTTCCAAGTGCTCCCTTATTTTTGAGCTACAGCCATCTTCGTTCCCTTCGGATCGGTCAAAGATAGCGTATCTTATTACTGTTCTCCTGGGCTACGGCTGTTTGGGAGCAACAATCCGCCATTTGCTGTAATCAGGAAGATTATGGCGGGTCGAGGAAGGTGTTCGATTCTCCGGTGCTCGGGAGAAAGGCGGCCCGAAAACCACCAAAATGACATCAGAACTCCCATAGTGTGGCAGACCCCGCACATTGGCCACTGAGAGTGCCTGGAATCCAGAGGCCCTGTTCGATACCATGAACTATCAGAGGAGATAAAAGATGAGCTAGCAGCTCGGGAGCCACCGTTGGACCTCGATTCCCTCATCGCCCTTACCATTAGGATTGATGGCGTCTATGGGAACACAGGAGTGAGAGGAGGTCGGGTCTCGGTTACACTCGTTCATCCGCTGCTGCTTGCTCACCTCCTAAGGAATCTGGAAGTTCCCAAAGGCTGCATTTCCGAGAAGATCCGAAGCCACCTGGGTTCCCTCGAGAATCATCAGCAATGGGTGAGTCGGACACACTGGAGCCTATGTAACTGGGCAGAACTAGATTATCACCTAGGGAATGTTCATGTAGGCTGAGCTCCAAATGTTGTCTGTATTGTGTCATTACATAGCCACCAGCCCAGTAAAAGAGACCTGACTCATTAGTAGGTAGGAGGGCACTGGTGAGCCAGACTCATTACCCCTACAAATCATTTTGTGATCCTGCTGTGGGGAGTCCAGTCTAAGTCTCCCCGGGTGCTCATTGACTGGGGCAGATGAGAGTTTTATGGACGCTACCCTGGTATCAGAACTAGGTATCCCCACTCAATTCCTCTCTGTTCCCATGGACGCTAGAGCGCAGGACGGCCGCTCCATTGAAAGAGTCATGCACAGTTCCCATTAATTTACGGGTATCTCGCAATCACATTGAGTCTATACAGCTTCTCTTAATTGAATCCCCTCACATCCCTGTTGTATTGGGATTTTCTTGGCTCCAAAAGCACAATCCCGTTGTTGACTGGACCACGGGTTCAAACCTGGGTTGGAGCCCGTTCTGTCTTTCCCACGGCCTTAAAGTGGGGCAGCTGCCCCGAGACATCCTCCTCTGGGTTTAAGTAAAGCCTTGGATTTCTCTATTATTCCTGCAGGTTACCATGATCTCCTGGAGGTATTCCACAAGGCTTGTGCTACCTCTCTTCCTCCGCATCGTCCCTACAATTGTGCCATTGACCTCCTCCCGGTCACCGCACCGCCTAGATGTTGGCTATATCCCCTATCTGGCCCCGAGACCAAGGCCATGGAGGAGTACAGCATACCATTTACATGAGGACTCTCTGGCTGCTGGGAGCATTCGTCCTTCTGCATCCCTTTGCCGGAGCAGGGTTTTTCTTTGTGGAAAAGAAGGACGATTCCATTCATCGACTACCAGGGCCTCATTGACATCATGATTAAGAATCGTTACCCCCTGCCACCCATCTCCTCTGCTTTCAAACCTCTCCAGGGGGCTACCATCCTTCGGAATGCCTACCATCTTGTTCAGGTACACAAGGGGGATGAGTGGAAGACGGCTTTCAACACGGCCAGTGGACACTGAGTATCTGGTTATGCTGTTTGGACTCACCAACACTCTCGCTGTTTTCCAGGCCCTGGTCAGCAATGTGCTCCATGACATGCTGAATCGTTTGTGTTTGTCTACCTTGACAACATCCTTGTGTTCTCCTGGACTGCCCAAGAACACGTCCTTCAGCGCCTCCTAGAGAACCAGTTGTTTGTGAAATCTGAGAAGTGCGAGTTTCACTGCTCTACTATCTCCTTTCGGTGAAATGTCATCGCTGAGGGAAATGTCCAGATGGATCCTGAAAAGTGAGAGCGGTGGTGGATTGGCCCCAACCCACATCCAGATTGCAATTGCAATGTTTCCTGGGATTTGCTCATTTCTACCAATGCATCATCTGGGGCTACAGCACCCTGGCGGCTCCTCTCTCTGCATTCACATCTCCCAAGGTACCGTTCACATGGTCCCGAGCTGTTAACAGGGCTTTTGTGGATCTGAAGCATCAGTTCACTACGGCCCCCATCCTCCTCCATCCGGATCCGTCCCGTCAGTTTGTGGTTGAGGTCGATGCTTCTGACATTGGAGTGGGGGCCATCCTGTCCCAGCGATCTGCCCAGGACCAAAATCTCCATCCCTGTGCCTTCCTGTCCCATCGTCTGAACCTCGCTGAGAGAAACTATGACGTAAGTAACATGGAACTTCTGGCAGTCAAGATGGCACTGGAGGAGTGGAAGCACTGGCTGGAAGGAGTGGAACATTCATTTTTGGTTTCGACCGACCATAAGAATTTGGAATATCTCTGCACAGCCAAGCGCCTTAACTCTAGGTAGGCCCATTGGGCTCTGTTATTCACCAGGTTCAACTTCACCATCTCCTACTGCCCAGAGTCTAAGAATGTGAAGCCAGATGCTATGCTGCCAGATTTTCTGACTCTGAGACCATCCTCCCAACCCCATGCCTTGTGGCTTCAGTTGTCTGGGGTATTGAGACCCTGGTCCGCAAGGCACAACTGTCCCAGCCGGATCCTGGAGGGGGCCCGGATAACCGGATGTTCGTCCCTGATTCGGCCTGGTCCCAGGTCCTGGAATGAGCTCATTCCTCCAGGCTTACCGGTCATCCGGGCTCCCGTTGAACCATGTCTTTCCACCAACAACGCTTTGGGTGGGCCACTATGATGGTGGACTGACCGGAGTCCTCAGTTCTCGTCATAGTTCTGGAAGGTGTTCTGCACCCTTATTGGGTCGTAGGCTAGCCTATCCTCCGGATTTCATCCCCAGTCCAACAGCCAGTCTGAGTAGCGAACCAAGACCTGCAAACGACACCACGGTGCCTCGTTTCGACCAACCTAACTACCTGAACAACTTGTTTGGGTGGAATATGCCCGGAACCCTCTTCCCTGCTCGGCCACTGGGCTCTCCCCTTTCGAGTACTCCATGGGGTATCAGCTGCCTCTCTTCCCGGAGCAAGAACAGGGTTAACATACCCTTTGCCCAGATGTTCATTCGCCGCTGTCGGCATACCTGGAAAAGAGCTTGGATGGTCCCTTCTCAAGACCATCTCCAGGTATCGTCGACAAGCAGACCGCCGCCATAATCTGGCTCCCCGCTATAATCTTGGGCAAAGGGTATGGCTATCAACACAGGACCTGCCCCTCCTGGTGGAGTCCCGCGAACTTTCCTCCTGTTTCATTGGTCCCTTCCCCATTTATAGAGTCCTTAGTCCCACTGCTGTTTGTCTTCTGTTACACGGTGAGACGCCTCCTGAGTGTTCGACCACGGGACAGGTGTTTCCAGTACCTGGTTGACTGTGAGGGTTATGGCCTGGAGGAGAGGTGCTGGGTCCCTGCTAAGGACATCCTGGACCCAGGTCTCATCGCTGACTTTCACCGCCGGCACCCCGGTCAACCAGGTATGCACCCAGATAGGACGCTATTAGGCACCCCTAGGGGGAGGGGTGATCTGTTTAATCTGTCCTTGTGATTGTCTCTACCCCCCCTCCAATATCATCCATCTCCCTATTACCCTCAGTGTATTTATACCTGTGATCTCTGTTTGTCTGTTGCCAGTTTGTCATGTCTTGCCAAGTCAACAAGTGTTTATCCAAGCTCCTATTTTTCCTAGTCTCTCTTTTCTAGTCCTCATGGTTCTGACCTTTTGCCTGCCCCTGACTTTGAGCCTTCCTGCCGCCCTGTAGCGTTTGGACTCCGACCTTGTTATGAACTCTTGCATGTCCTCGACCTGCCTCTTGCCTGCCTCTCGTGGTTCAATAAGTATCAGAGACTCGAACCATCTGGCTCCTGTGTCTGCATCTGGGTCTCGCCTTGTGTCGTTATAGATAGAAGTTGCTGCATGTTGCTTTTATATTTTAGTTCAGTGAATGTGTATATATATTAGAGGTCGACCGATTAATCGGAATGGCCGATTAATTAGGGGCGATTTCAAGTTTTCATAACAATCGAAAATCAGTATTTTTTTTACACCTTTATTTAATCTTTATTTAACTAGGCAAGTCAGTTAAGAGAACACATTCTTATTTTCAATGACAGCCTAGGAAAGGTGGGTTAACTGCCTCGTTCAGGGGCAGAAAGACAGATTTTCACCTTGTCAGCGCGGGGGATCCAACCTTGCAACCTTACAGTTAACTAGTCCAACGCAATAACGACCTGCCTCTCTCTCGTTGCACTCCACAAGGAGACTGCCTGTTACACAAATGCAGTAAGCCAAGGTAAGTTGCTAGCTAGCATTAAACTTATCTTATAAAAAACAATCAATCATAATCACTAGTTTACTACACATGGTTGATGATACTAGATATTATGTGTGTCCTGTGTTGCATAAAATCTGACTGAGCATACAAGTATCTAAGTATCTGACTGAGCGGTGGTAGGCAGAAGCAGGCGCGTAAACATTCATTCAAACAGCACTTTCGTGCATTTTGCTGGCAGCTCTTCGTTGTGCGTCAAGCATTGCTCTGTTTATGACTTCAACTCCCGAGATGAGGCTGGTGTGACCGAAGTGAAATGGCTGGCTAGTTAGTGCGCGCTAATAGCGTTTCAAACTTCACTCCTCTGAGCCTTGGAGTGGTTGTTCCCCTTGTTCTGCATGGGTAACTCTGCATCGATGTGGTGGCTGTTGTCGTTGTGTTGCTGGTTCGAGCCCAGGGAGGAGCAAGGAGAGGGACGGAGGCTATACTGTTACACTGGCAATACTAAAGTGCCTATAAGAACATCCAATAGTCAAAGGTTAATGAAATACAAATGGTATAGAGGGAAATAGTCCTACAATAACTACAACCTAAAACTTCTTACCTGGGAATATTGAAGACTCATGTTAAAAGGAACCACCAGCTTTCATATGTTCTCATGTTCTGAACAAGGAACTGAAACGTTAGCTTTCTTACATAGCACATATTGCACTTTTACGTTCTTCTCCAACACTTTGTTTTTGCATTATTTAAAATTGAACATGTTTCATTATTTACTTGAGGCTAAATTGATTTTATTGATGTATTATATTAAGTTAAAATAATTGTTAATTCAGTATTGTTGTAATTGTCATTATTACAAATACTTTTTTTTAATCGGCCGATTAATCGGTATCGGCTTTTTTGGTCCTCCAATAACCGGTATCGGCGTTGAAAAATCATAATCGGTCGACCTCTAATATAAGCAAAAATGTCATAACACATGGACTCAAGTGTATTATTGCTTTTATACAACAGGTTACCAGCATAAAACATCTAGATTATTTCCCAAACCATCAATTTTTCAACAAAACATGATGCACTAACACAAGTAACATTTTAGGCGTTCTCTGGTCGTTAGTTCTATTCATATTGAAGGCCTTGTAAAGCAAAACTTCCCAAGCGCAAAAACATTGTAGCAAAGACATTGATACAGCAGACCATTATAGAAACCACAATGACACATTTTTCGGAGGGTTACAACATCAACAGCTATTTCTTTGAATGACATATTTCCATTCAGTGAAGTAGCTGTCGAATGGGTACCATTTCTCGGGAATAACAGCCCTGTGCCCGCTTACACTCATTATCCTCTGGCATCCAGACCTGCTGGATGGTAGTCGTCCTGATGCAGTGGTTGGTATACCTAACGGGATGAGCCAGCCTCATACGCACACAGAGACAGAGAGACAGAGAGAGAGAGCAATTAATACTGTATAGCAGCCTACCTATTTTAACAAAATATTATACCTTGCACAGATGAGGCAGCATTGATGAAAGGGTGTTGAGTCCCATTGGCTCCATGGTATACCACAAGTTGTAATCATCTGAGAGCTTTAGTCTGGGGTGTATATAAAAGGCTGGGACACTGTGCTAACTAACCTCCAAACGAGCTTCAATGCCATACAACACTCCTTCCGGGGCCTCCAACTGCTCTTAAACACTAGTAAAACCAAATGCATGCTTTTCAACCGTTTGCTGCCCGCACCCGCCCGCCCGACTAGCATCACCACCCTGGACGGTTCCGACCTAGAATATGTGGACAACTATAAATACCTTGGTGTCTGGCTAGACTGTAACCTCTCCTTCCAGACTCATATTAAACATCTCTTATCCAAAATCAAATCTAGAATCGTTTTTCTATTTCGCAACAAAGCCTCTTTCAGTCACGCCACCAAACTTACTCGTAAAACGGACGATGTCATCTACAAAATAACTTCCAACACTCTACTCAGCAAACTGGATGCAGTCTATCACAGTGCCATCCGTTTTGTTACCAAATCACCTTATACCACCCACCACTGCGACTTGTATGCTCTAGTCGGCTGGCCCTCGCTACATATTCATCGCCAGACCCACTGGCTCCAGGTCATCTATAAGTCTATGCTAGGTAAAGCTCCGCCTTATCTCAGTTCACTGGTCACGATAACAACACCCACCGGTAGCACACGTTCCAGCAGGTATATCTCACTTATCATCCCCAAAGCCAAAAACTAATTTGGCCACCTTTCCTTCCAGTTAGCTGAAGTTGGAGACTTTTATTTCCCTCACCAACTTTAAACATCAACTATCTGAGCAGCTAACCGAACGCTGCAGCTGTACATAGTCCATCTGTAAATAGCCCACCCAATCTACCTACCTCATCCCCATAATGTTTTTATTTCATTAACTTTTCTGCTCTTTTGCACACCACTATCTCTACTTGCACATCATCATCTGCTCATTTATCACTCCAGTGTTAATCTGCTAAATTGTAATTATTCGATCCTATGGCCTATTTATTGCCTACCTCCTCATGCCTTTTGCACACACTGTATATAGACTTAATTTTTTTCTACTGTGTCATTGACTTGTTTATTGCTTATTCCATGTGTTACTCTGTGTTGTTGTCTGTGTCACACTGCTTTGCTTTATCTTGGCCAGGTTGCAGTTGCAAATGAGAACTTGTTCTCAACTAGCCTACCTGGTTAAATAAAGGTGAAAAGAAAATGTTTGGGTAAATTAGAGATATGTTTCGAGCTATGCCAAGGGGCAAAGCCCGTTCCCTTGGTCCCTTTCAATTGGACTTTTGTGGTTCTTGTTTTTTTCATTGAAACTCAGTGTTACGTAGCTCAATCCAGTTTTGTACTCTTTTATTATGAATGAGTCTGGCTTCAGTTTGCGATTTCCTTTGTTGCTTCTTCGGCCACAGTGCAACTGCAAATCAAACTACACCTTATTCAGTAATCATCTAGGGGCGGGGCTCAAGGCATTGGACTTGCGGAGGATTTTTAGGTTCTGCTGTGTTATAGCTGGGAGGTGGTTGGTTCTGTCCCTGTCCTCCCTTCTTGGCTGTTTTATGGTACCAGCAAATACTTTGTTTGTGTTCAGAAACTCAGTATCTCTCATCAGGCACCAAGAACGGCTCCGTGGAGGCCCATTTAAGAGGCAGTTTAGGCCTGAACGCAGTCCAGCGAAGCTGCTGATTTCATGTCGGTCTCCTTTAGCAGTCGGTGGCGTAGGAATTCCAGAGAATATGACCTGTTTCAAAACAGTTGCCAGATTGATGTTTATCCCCTTTTCTGACAGCCATTCCACTTCACTGCCCAGTTGGATTGTCTTGATGTCGTGTTTTTAATTTCTCTCCTTTTTTATGTCGTCTATAGCAGTGCTACTGATTTCGGCATGTCTAACGTTAACGCTAGGCTCAGGTTGCTGGTCTACTTGCTCTTCTTCACTGTTTCATTTCTTTCATATCCTCTTCCTCTTCTTGTTTGACCATTCTTCAAACGCTAGTGGATAAAACAAATCAAGAGTAACTTTAAAATCATCCATGACGAGTTACAGGTGCTAAGACTAGTAGTTGTGAAAGTAGTAGGGGTAGTGGGTTGCCAGGTAATGATGTAAACGATGCCACTTGAACATGCAACTATGAACGTGGCCATGTGTATGTTGACTCATATACAGTGCATTCGGGAAATTATTCAGACCTCTTAACTTTTTCCACATTTTGTGACCTTACAGCTTTATTCTAAAATATTAATTAAATATATTGTTTTTCCCTCATCATTCTACACACAATACCCCATAATGACAAAGCAAAAACTGTTGTATTTGACATTTTTCGCAAATGACCCTTCACTCAGTAATTTGTTGAAGCACCGTTGGCAGCGATTACAGCATCGAGTCTTCTTGGGTATGACGCTACAAGATTGGCACACCTGTATTTGGGAGTTTCTCCCATTTTTTTGCAGATCCTTCCAAACTCTGTCAGGTTGGATGGGGAGCATCTCTGCACAGCTATTTTCAGGTCTCTCCAGAGATGTTAGATTGGGACTCTGGCTGGGACACTCAAGGACTTTCAGAGACTTGTCCCGAAACCACTCCTGCATTGTCTTGGCTGTGTGCTTAGAGTCGTTGTTCTGCTGTAAGTAGAACCTTCACCCTAGTCTTAGGTCCTGAGTGCTCTGGAGCAGGTTTTGATTAAGTATCTCTCTGTACATTGTTCCGTTCATCTTTCCCTCGATCCTGACTAGTCTTCCAGGACCTGTCGCTGAAAAACATCCCTTCACTGTATGCTTCACTGTAAGGATGGTGCCAGGTTTCTTACAGATGTGACACTTGGCATTCAGACCAAAAAGTTAAATCTTGATTTCATCAGACCATAGAATGTTGTTTCTCATGGTCTGAGTTGTTTAGGTGCCTTTTGACAAACTCCAAGCGGGCCGTCATGTGCCTTTTACTGAGGAGTGGCTTCCGTCTGGCCACTCTTACTTAAAAGGCCTGATTGGTGGAGTGCTGCAGAGATGGTTGTCCTGGAAGTTTCTCCCATCTCCACAGAGGAATTTGGAGCTCCGTCAGAGTGACCGTCGGGTTCTTGGTCACCTCCCTGACCAATGCCTTTCTCCCTCGAATGCTCAGTTTGCCCTGCGGCCAGCTCTAGATGAGTCTTGGTGGTTCCAGACTTCTCCCATTTAAGAATGATGGAGGCTACTGTGTTCTTGGGGACCTACACTGGTGCAGACATTTTTTGGTAGCCATCCCCAGATTTGTGCCTCGACACAATTCTGTCCCAGGGCTCGGAGGTCTGAATACTTATGTAAATAAGGTATTTATGTTTTTTATTTTAATAAATTATCAAAAATGTCAAAAAACCTGTTTTCGCTTTGTCATTTTGGGGTATTGTGTGCAGATTCATTTAATCAATTTTAGAATAAGTCTATAACGTTACAACATTTGGAAAAAGTCAAGGGGTCTTTTACATACCAAAATCGCCAACTAACGTGTGTTTGACACTTGCGCTGCCTTAGCGCTAGCCTAAAAATAGAGCCCACAGAGTTTAGTCATTGTTGGTTCAATCAATTTATGAAGCTGTCAGTAGCACTATCTCTCTCATTCTCCCTCTTTCTTTCTCTGTTATTCTGGCCTCTTTCGTGTATTTGCAGTGTAACCTCTTCGCTGTCACATCCACGTTCAACTTCTTCACCTCTCCGTCTCTTTCATTCCACCTCTCACTCAGCCGGCAGGTCAAAGGAAGGGACACTTCAAACACAGGGGGTTAGAGTGTGCCTTTGTGTGTCTTTGTGGGAGGACACAAAAGCAGGAAAGTCAATGTAAGCTGTTCCTTATCAAACCAGTGCTTTGTACCTGTAAAGGTCTCCCTCCTGTATAGTCAGTGATATTTGAGAGCCCTGCCTGACTACACAGGACGGGGTTAGAGAGCAGGGGTGATTACAGTGCAGACTCGCCGGGGTTTAGTCGAGAACCGCTCCCCCGAATCGCTGAGTTCCTGCTGACAGCTTCCTGGAAGTAGTCCTGTATCGGGAGACATGAACACGTTGCACCTTTCCCACTGACAAAAGGTGCAGTTGCACCAAATACTGCGGGTAGTGTTTTCCTCTTCAAGAAAAAGTGACAACGTTGTTCTATGCTGTGAATCAATGCATAAGTGGTTCTCCATTACCACCTTCCCCTAGGCTTGCTCTTTTAGGGGTTGTGAAGCCTGTGACAATAGACTCGTAATATAAATGGAACTGACTGTATTATTGAGCGCATGGAGTTTATTTCAGAGGGCCTTTGTTACGGAGCACAGCTGCAGTTACACTCCTCACCAGACAGTGGAGCTCTTTCTCTATCAGCCTGTCATCTCCGTTGCCCCAATCCCAAACCAACCCCCAGCCCCTGGGCACTTCATGTAGATGTGATAGTTGGTAGGGATGGTTACAGCTCCAGCTTGCCCTCTGTAATGCTCACACCTTTCAAAACCGTTCCGATCTACACTAGCGCCTAGGGGCTGTAGGCTCGAGGTGGACTTGGAATTGGACTCGGCGTCACTTTGTCTTGCCGTGCTGGGAAGAAAAACCCCATCGCGTCTTAGTTATGGGCTATAACGATGACTCCTGCACAATCTTCTACCCATTTGACAAGAGGTTATTGATCAGAGGTGTATAATGGAAATGCTGGCAGTGTCATCTGAATCAGTGATGTATTTGAGAAACCTGCAGTGATATTAAACAATAAAGCAAGATAGGCTTTGATAGGGGGATAGAGCATTGTGAGGTGTAGGGGAAAGGGGGATACCCACAGTTGTACATCCAAACGCCTTCAACTAAAATGTGTCTTCCGCATTTAACCCAACACTTCTGAATTAGAGAGGTGCGGGGGGCTGCCATAATCAACATACACGTCTTGCCCAGTGCGGTCAAAGACATGATTTCCCTGTGATTTATATATACACAATATTTACAAAAGTTTGAGGACACCTCTTCAAATTTGTGGATTGTGCCATTTCAGCCACACCCGTTGCTGACAGGTGTATACAATCGAGCACACAGCCATGCAGTCTCCATAGAAAATATTGGCAATAATATTGGCCTTGCTGAAGAGCTCAGTGACATTTAACGTGACACCATCATAGGATGGTACCTTTCCAACAAGTCCGTTCCAGTCATTTATACCCTGCTGTAGCTGCCCTGGTCAACTGTTAGTGCTGTTTTTGTGAAGTGGAAACTTCTAGGAGCAACAACGACTCAACCCACTGCCTCTGGAAGCAACGTCAGTGCAAGAACTGCTCGTTGGGAGCTTCATGAAATGGGTTTTCATTGCAGAGCAGTCGCAAAAAAGCCTAAGATCACCATGCGCATTGCCAAGCGTTGGCTAGAAAGGTATAAATCTCGCCGCCATTGGACTCTGGAGCAGTGGAAACGCGTTCTCTGGAGTGATGAATAACGCTTCACCATCTGGCAGTTCAACGGAAAAATCGGAGTTTGGTGGCTGCCAGGAGAATGCTACCTGCCCCAATGCATAGTGCCAACTGTAATGTTTGGTGGAGGAGGAAAAATGGTCTGGGGCTGTGTCTTAGTTCCAGTGAAGATAAATCTTAACACTACAGCATACAATGACATTCTAAATGATTCTGTGCTTCCAGCTTTGTGGAAACAGTTTGGGGAATGCACTTTCCTGTTTCAGCATAACAATGCCCCATGCACAAAGCGAGGTCCATACAAAAATGGCTTCTTATGATTGGTGTCCTTTAGTAGCGGTTTCTTTGTAGCAATTTGACCATGAAGTCCTGATTCACGTGGTCTCCTCTGAAAAGTTGATGTTGAGATGTGTCTGTTATTTGAACTCTGTCAAGCATTTATTTGGGCTGCAATCTGAGGTGAAGTTAACTATAATGAAGTTATCCTCTGCAGCAGAGGTAATTATGGGTCTCCCTTTCCTTTGGCGGTCCTCATGAGAGCCAGTTTCATCATCATAACGCTTGATGGTTTTTGCGACTGCACTTGAAGAAACTTTCAACGTTCTTGAAATTTTCCGGATTGACTGACATTCATGTCTTAAAAATATGATGGACAGTAGTTTCTCTTTGCTTATTTAAGCTGATCTCGCCATAATATGGACTTGGTCTTTTATAGAGCTATCTTCTGTATACCACTCCTACCTTGTCACAACACCACTGATTGGGTCAAACACATTAAGAATTAAATTAATTCCACAAATTAACGTTTAACAAGGCACACCTGTTAATTGAAATGCATTCCAGGTGACTACCTCATGGAGCCGGTTGAGATGCCAACAGGGTGCAAAGCTGTCATTAAGGCAAAAGTTGGCTACTTTGAAGAATCTCAAATATAAAATATATTTTGTTTGTTGAACACTTTTTTGGTTACTACATGATTCCATATTTCATAGTTTTGTTATCTTCACTATTATTCTACAATATAGAAAATAGTGCAAACAAAGAAAAAACCTTGAATGAGTAGGTGTATGTGTATGTATGTATATGTGTATGTATTTATATATGTATATATATGTATATGTATATGTATATATATATATATACTGTATGTATATACTGTATGTATTTCCTGAATATCTTAGATTTAGGATAGACACTTCAGATGTATTTCTTATGATACATTTTTTGTGCTTTAGTAGTAAAGGCCAAAACAAATATTTATTTATTTTTATACCTAAAGGGGTCCTAAAATTCTAAATCAAATAGCTAAATGATATATAGCATGACAATCTCAAAACAATTCCATGTGTCAGCATCCCCCAAAACTCCATCCCACCAAACATTTCAGAAGAAGAGACTTGGCCAATAAACACAAGCAATGGACATTAGACTGGTGGAAATCTGTCCTTTGGGCTGATGAGTCTAAATTTAAGATTTTTGGTTCCAACCGCCATGTCTTTGTGAGACGCCGAGTAGGTGAACGGGTGATCTCCGCATTGTGTGGTTCCCAACGTGAAGCATGGAGGAGGTGTGATGGTGTGGGGGTGCTTTGCTGGTGACAGTGTCTGTGATTTATTTTGAATTCAAGGCACACTTAACCAGCATCGCTACCACATTATTCTGCATTGATACGCCATCCCATCTGGTTTTTCAACAGGACAATGACCCAACACACTGGGTCATAGCCCACACTGTGTACAGTAGGGGCTATTTGACCAAGAAGGAGAGTGATGGAGTGCTGCATCAAGTGACCTGGCCTCCACAATCACCTGACCTCAACCCAATTGTGATGATTTGGGATGAGTTGGACTGCAGAGTGAAGGAAAAGCAGCCAACGAGAGCTCAGCATATGTGGGAACTCCTTCAAGACTGTTGGAGAAACATTCCAGGTTAAGGTGGTTGAGAGAATGCCAAGGGTGTACAAAGCTGTCATCAAGGCAAAGGGTGTCTACTTTAAAGAATCTAACATCTAAAATATGTTTTGATTTGTTTAACACTTTTTTGGTTACTACATGATTTCATGTGTTATTTCATAGTTTTGATGTCTTCACTCTTATTCTGCAATGTTTTCTTGGGTAGGCACAAAACTACCTTCATAATTCTATTAGTTTTTATATACCGGTACTGGTTACCTTCAAATGAGTCCTGTGCCACTGGTGGGAGTCATAGAGAAAAACAGAAAGCTCCATCGTGTTCATGAAACCTCCCCTTTCCATAATAGTATGTAGGTCAAACCGTTCGGACGCTACAGACGTTTACATGAGAAGCACGATTTTCTCTGGTCTGACAAACACCACTCTAGCTCTATCACCTTTCACTGCAGATCCAGAGGTGCTACACAGGCGGATGCGGTGGGTCGAGACGCAAAAAACAGACATCCCGAACTTAAAATGATTCATTTTTATGGGGATTTTTTTTGTTATCTAACTTAACACCGGTCCGTCAATTGACTTTAGGGGGTTAATAAAAACAGCTAGAGGGGAGTTTGGGGGATTAATAAAGACACAGCTAGAGGGGAGTTTAGGGGATTAATAAAGACACAGCTAGAGGGGAGTTTAGGGGATTAATAAAGACAAAGCTAGAGGTGAGTTTAGGGGGTTAATAAAGACACAGCTAGAGGGGAGTTTAGGGGGTTAATAAAGACATAGCTAGAGGGGAGTTTAGGGGGTTAATAAAAACACAGCTAGAGTGGAGTTTAGGGGGTTAATAAAGACACAGCTAGAGGGGAGTTTAGGGGTTTAATAAAGACACAGCTAGAGGGGAGTTTGGGGGGTTAATAAAAACAGCTAGAGGGGAGTTTAGGGGATTAATAAAGACACAGCTAGAGGGGAGTTTAGGGGATTAATAAAGACACAGCTAGAGGGGAGTTTAGGGGCTTAATAAAGACACAGCTAGAGGGGAGTTTAGGCGGTTAATAAAGACACAGCTAGTGGTGAGATGCTTATGTTTTAGGTGACAGATCACCCTCTCACTTTTCTCACCTGCAATGCTCATCATCCTTGAAGTCTTCAGCAGACTCAAGACCAAACAAAGTCAAACAAAATGCTGCCATTTCATATGACCTATCTATTATGTGATAAGTCAATACTCTTAACCCTCTTGTCTCTAAGTTCATAAAACTGTATAAAACATTACCTCAGATCTGTTTTAGAGTTGAAGGGCTGGTCTGTGTCAATGTGTGATGTCATCACTCTGATGTCACTCGCGAGCATGTTAGTAGAGGAGATGGGAAAGAGGATTACAGTAGTGAGTCAGAAGCAATGGTTTATAGCAGGGATTGTAACTTAAATTATTTTCCAATTGTTCCTTTCGAACAGAATCCATATTTTTTTTGTTCCATTCCAGTGTTCCGACCAGAAAATGAAGTTCTGAACTGGTTCGATCCCCCCTAAAATTAACAGTTAAGACTTATCTTTTTTATCTTGTCTTAACATGTTAACATCTTGTTTTTATCATGTTTTAACATATGAAATCAGCATTGTTTTTTCATTCAGCTTCTTCTAAATAGAAGAAACCTTTCAAGCTACTGATAGAGCATCTTGCTTCAGAACGGATAAGATAGTTGTTTGATTGGTCAGAAAAGTGCAGGCGCAAGATGCGACTGAAATTTCACGGGAGAGCAAGAGAAAAGGGTGGGCGCTTGGCCTGAAGCTCTGCAATGTGTTTATGCTATTACTAGCATTATAACTTCAACAAATGACTTCATTATATACTAGACTTCAGGAATATTTTTGGAACAAAAAAAACCCACATTATTAAAACCCTTTAGAACCCAATAGAATTCTAGAATGCTGTTGTAGATTTCAGAGAATGTTCTAAATCAAGCACATTTTCTCACACATTTCATACAAACAGACATAGCTAAAGAACAAATGACAATTACAAGCAATTAAAGAACAAATGACAATTACAAACTTAGTTTTAAAGAGCACAACCTCTTAACATGACACCCCACTCATGTCAATAGGAATAACACTCATTTTGTTTTCAATTGTGTAGAACCTCACTATCAACAAATGATTAACACTCAACAACAAAAAAAAAAAATTAATTGCAGTAATTTAAATTGCAGTAAATTTGACAAAATTACTCACTCAAAATGTGTCAAGTATAATTTAAAGTTATATAAAATTATCCTAAATGTGACAAGAGGACAATATTCAGAAAGTATTTCAAACCCCACATAAAGTAAACTATTGATTGACAATGCAAACATCTATTCAGAGACTCTATTCAGAGACTTTCAAAATGTAGATAACTTCTGTCAATAAGATTTAGTACAAACCAGGCCTGAAACAACATGTAGATAACTTCTGTCAATAAGATTTAGTACAAACCAGGCCTGAAACAAAATGTAGATAACTTCTGTCAATAAGATTTAGTACAAACCAGGCCTGAAACAAAAATAGTAGCCTACTTTGACAACAATTCAGTGAATCCAGACAGATACAGAGAGAAGATACAAAACAACATTTTAAAAAGTATTTCCCTATAAGATTTCTAGGGCAAATTCATATTTCACCCTGTCACTTTCGTGTTTGGAATTAGCCTACAACATGTCATGAAACTTCTGGAAGCACGGCCCCGTCCTGCAAAGTGACACAGAACACGTAGAGCACCCAAAGGAGGTTTCTACACATCTCCCACTCTTTGCCCTGCGTCCACTCGGGATGCACACCTCACCTCCTCTCTTGGGCCCTTCAAACTTCACCAGGGAGTGGCCTGCTTTCAAACTTCACCAGGGAGTGGCCTGCTTTCAAACTTCACCAGGGAGTGGCCTGCGTTCAAACTTCACCAGGGAGTGGCCTGCTTTTAAACTACACCAGGGAGTGGCCTGCTTTCAAACTTCACCAGGGAGTGGCCTGCTTTCAAACTACACCAGGGAGTGGCCTGCTTTCAAACTACACCAGGGAGTGGCCTGCTTTCAAACTTCACCAGGGAGTGGCCTGCTTTCAAACTTCACCAGGGAGTGGCCTGCTTTTAAACTACACCAGGGAGTGGCCTGCTTTCAAACTACACCAGGGAGTGGCCTGCGTTCAAACTTCACCAGGGAGTGGCCTGCTTTCAAACTTCACCAGGGAGTGGCCTGCGTTCAAACTTCACCAGGGAGTAGCCTGCTTTCAAACTTCACCAGGGAGTGGCCTGCTTTCAAACTTCACCAGGGAGTGGCCTGCTTTCAAACTTCACCAGGGAGTGGCCTGCTTTCAAACTTCACCAGGGAGTGGCCTGCTTTCAAACTTCACCAGGGGTGGCCTGCTTTCAAACTTCACCAGGGAGTGGCCTGCTTTCAAACTTCACCAGGGAGTGGCCTGCTTTCAAACTTCACCAGGGAGTGGCCTGCTTTCAAACTACACCAGGGAGTGGCCTGCTTTCAAACTACACCAGGGAGTGGCCTGCGTTCAAATGACGTGTAACAACTAGGTCCACACCCCCTGGTGCCAGACTCTTGGCTCTCTGTTTCCTGCCACTGTAGCTATCATAAAGTGACTGCACAAGCTGCATTCTGAATGCCTTCAGGGACCAGCACCTGCGGTTTCTGGGATGGGGTATTTGCAGAGTCACCCACACTGATCTACTGATGTCGCCCTCAGGGTACCATACATAGGTAGCAAAATGCCACGCATCCGCTTTGAGCAGCTATGTAGGTACATGCACTTTTCGGATACAAATTCAACAAATGAGACAGACAAATTGCACAAAGTAAGCCGTGTGATACAAGGATGAATGGGAAACTTGGGGCAGACGTAGGCTCCCCTCTCTGGTGTGCGATCCCTCTTCCTTCTCCTCTCCCTCTCCATGTTCCTCTCCCTCTCCATAATCTGTTTCCTCTCCATGTTCCTCTCCCTCCACTCTCATATCTGCTTCTTTACTCTCCTATTCCTCTCTCCCTCCACTCTCCTCACCCTCCACTCTCCTCTCCTCTACCTCCACTCTCCTCTCCCTCCACTCTCCTCTCCTCTCCCTCCACTCTACTCTCCCTCCACTCTCCGCTCCTCTCCTCTCCTCTCCTCTCCTCTCCTAAATCTCCTCTCCTCTCCTCTCCTCTCCTCTCCTCTCCTCTCCTCTCCTCTCCTCTCCTCTCCTCTCCTCTCCCTCTCCTCTCCTCTCCTCTCCCCTCCCTCTCCTCTCCTCTCCCTCCATCTCCCTCTCCCTCCAGTCTCTGACCCTGCACTCTCCTCTCCCTCCACTCTCCTCTCCCTCCACTCTCCTCTCCCTCCACTCTCCTCACGCTCCATTCCACTCTCCTCTCCCTCCACTCTCCTCTCCCTCCACTCCACTCTCCTCTCCGTCCATTCCACTCTCCTCTCCCTCCACTCTCCTCTCTCTCCCTCCACTCTCCTCTCCCTCTCCCTCACCCTCAATCTCCTCTCCCTCCCTCTCCTCCCTCTCCCTCCACTCTCCCTCCCTCCACTCTCCTCCCCTCCACTCTCCTCACCTCTTGCTCCACTCTCCCTCACCCTCCACTCTCCTCACCCTCCACTCTTCTCACCCTCCACTCTCCTCTCCCTCCACTCTCCTCACCCTCCACTCTCCTCTCCCTCCACTCTCCTCTCCCTCCACTCTCCCCTCACCCTCCACTCTCCTCACCCTCCACTCTCCTCTCCCTCCACTCTCCTCACCCACCACTCTCCTCACCCTCCACTCCTCTCCTCTCCCCCCCTCTCCTCACCTCTTGCTCCCCTCTCCTCACCCTCCACTCTCCTCACCCTTCACTCTCCTCACCCTCCACTTTCCTCTCCCTCCACTCTCCTCTCCTCTCCCTCAGCTCTCCTCTCCCTCCACTCTCCTCACCCTCCACTCTCCTCACCCTCCACTCTCCTCCCTCCACTCTCCTCTCCCTCCACTCTCCTCCCCCACCACTCTCCTCACCCTCCACTCCTCTCCTCTCCCCCACTCTCCTCACCTCTTGCTCCCCTCTCCTCACCCTCCACTCTCCTCACCCTTCCTCTCCTCACCCTCCACTTTCCTCCCTCCACTCTCCTCTCCTCTCCTCCACTCTCCTCGCTCTCCACTCTCCTCTCCGTCCACTCTCCCCTCACCCTCCACTCTCCTCACCCTCCACTCTCCTCACCCTCCTCTCCCTCTCCCTCCCTCTCCTCACCCTCCACTCTCCTCACCCTCCTCTCTCCTCACCCTCCACTCTCCTCACCTCCACTCTCCTCCCCTCCACTCTCTTCACCCTCTAACCTCTCTCTTCTCCCCCCACTCTCCTCACCTCTTGCTCCCCTCTCCTCACCTCCACTCTCCTCACCCTTCACTCTCCTCACCCTCCACTTTCCTCTCCCTCCACTCTCCTCTCCTCTCCCTCCACTCTCCTCTCCGCCACTCTCCTCTCCTCTCCCTCCCACTCTCATCTCCCTCCACTCTCCTCTCCGCCACTCTCCTCTCCCTCCACTCTCCTCACCCTCCCTCTCCTCTCCTCCACTCTCTCTACCACTCTCCTCACCCTCCTCCTCTCCTCTCCCCCACTCTCCTCACCTCTTGCTCCCTCTCCTCCCGCTCCACTCTCCTCACCCTTCACTCTCCTCACCCTCCACTTTCCTCTCCCTCCACTCTCCTCTCCTCTCCCTCCACTCTCCTCACTCTCCACTCTCCTCTCCCTCCACTCTCCTCTCCGTCCACTCTCCTCACCCTCCTCTCCTCCACTCTCCTCACCCTCCACTCTCCTCTCCGTCCACTCTCCTCACCCTCCACTCTCCTGTCCCTCCACTCTCCTCACCCTCCACTCGCCTCTCCCTCCACTCTCCTCACCCTCCACTCTCCTCACCCTCCACTCTCTTCACCCTCTAACCTCCACTCCCTCCCTCTCCTCTCCTCTCCCTCCACTCTCATCTCCCTCCACTCTCCTCTCCCTCCACTCTCTTCACCTCTTGCTCCACTCTCCTCTCCCTCCACTCTCCTCACCCGCCATTCTCCTCTCCCTCCACTCTCCTCACATGCCACTCTCCTCTCCCTCCACTCTCCTCTCCGTCCACTCTCCTCACCCTCCACTCTCCCTCCACTCTCCTCACCCTCCACTCGCCTCTCCCTCCACTCTCCTCAACCTCCACTCTCCTCACCCTCCACTCTCTTCACCCTCTACCCTCCTCTCCCTCCACTCTCCTCTCCTCTCCTCACCCTCCACTCTCCTCTCCCTCCACTCTCCTCACCCTCCACTCTCCTCTCCCTCCACTCTCCTCACCCTCCACTCTCCTCTTCCTCCACTCTCCTCACCTCTTGCCCCACTCTCCGCTCCCTCCACTCTCCCTCCCTCCACTCTCCTCACCCTCCACTCTCCTCACCCTCCACTCTCCTCACCCTGCACTCTCCTCTCCCTCCACTCTCTCTCCCTCCATTCTCCTCACCCACCGCTCTCCTCACCCTCCACTCCTCTCCTCTCCCCCACTCTCCTCACCTCTTGCTCCCCCTCCCTCACCCTCCACTTTCCTCTCCCTCCACTCCTCTCCTCTCCCTCCCTCTCCTCGCTCTCCACTCTCCTCTCCCTCCACTCTCCTCTCCGTCCACTCTCCTCACCCTCCACTCTCCTCACCCTCCACTCTCCTCTCCCTCCACTCTCCTCACCCTCCACTCTCCTCTCTGTCCACTCTCCTCACCCTCCACTCTCCTCTCCCTCCACTCTCCTCACCCTCCACTCTCCTCACCCTCCACTCTCCTCACCCTCCACTCTCTTCACCCTCCTAACCTCTCTCCCTCCACTCTCCTCTCCCTCTCCCTCCACCCTCTAACCTCCACTCTCCTCACCCTCTCACTCTCCCCCTCCCCTCCACTCTCATCTCCCTCCACTCTCCTCTCCTCCACTCTCCTCCGCCCTCTCCTCTCCCTCCACCCTCCTCACCCTCCACTCTCCTCTCCCTCCCTCTCCTCTCCTCCACTCTCCTCACCCTCCACTCTCTCTCTCCTCTCCCCCACTCTCCTCACCTCTTGCTCCCCCTCTCCTCCTCTCTCTCCCTCTCCTCTCCACTCACTCTCCCTCACCCTCCACTCTCCTCTCCCTCCCTCTCCTCTCCTCTCCCTCCACTCTCCTCCTCTCCACTCTCCCTCTCCCTCCACTCCCTCTCCGTCCACTCTCCGTTCACCCTCCCTCCCTCTCCCTCCACTCTCCTCACCCTCCACTCTCCTCTTCGTCCACTCTCCTCACCCTCCAATCTCCTGTCCCTCCACTCTCCTCACCTCCAGCCTTCTCCTCCCTCTCCTCACCCTCCACTCTCCTCACCCTCCACTCTCTTCACCCTCTAACCTCCACTAAAAAATATAAATTTCCTCCACTCTCATCTCCTCCACTCTCCTCTCCCCTCCAAATCTCCTCACCTCTTGCTCCAAATCTCCTCTCCCTCCACTCTCCTCATGCCACTCTCCCTCTCCCTCCACTCTCCTCTCCGTCCACTCTCCTCACCCTCCACTCTCCCTCCACTCTCCTCACCCTCCACTCGCCTCTCCCTCCACTCTCCTCAACCTCCACTCTCCTCACCCTCCACTCTCTTCACCCTCTAACCTCCTCTCCCTCCACTCTCCTCTCCTCACCCTCCACTCTCCTCACCCTCCACTCTCCTCTCCCTCCACTCTCCTCACCCTCCACTCTCCTCTCCGTCCACTCTCCTCACCCTCCACTCTCCTCTCCCTCCACTCTCCTCACCCTCCACTCTCCTCTCCCTCCACTCTCCTCACCTCTTGCTCCACTCTCCCTCCCTCCTCTCTCCCTCCCTCTCTCCCACTCTCCTCACCCTCCAATCTCCTGCACCCTCCACTCTCCCTCACCCTCTCCACTCTCTCGCCCTCCACCTCCACTCCCTCCACTCTCATCTCCTCCACTCTCCCTCTCCCTCCCTCTCCTCACCTCTTGCTCCACTCTCCTCTCCTCCACTCTCCTCACCCTCCATTCTCCTCACCCTCCACTCTCCTCTCCCTCCACTCTCCTCACCTCCTCTCCTCTCCGTCCACTCTCCTCACCCCTCCACTCTCCTCTCCCTCCACTCTCCTCACCTCCACTCGCCTCCCTCCACTCTCCTCACCCTCCACTCTCCTCACCCTCCCTCTCTTTCACCCTCTATATCCTCTCCCTCCACTCTCCTCTCCCTCCACTCTCATCTCCTCCACTCTCCTCCCTCCACTCTCCTCACCTCTTGCTCCCACTCTCCTCTCCCTCCACTCTCCTCTACCCGCCATTCTCCTCTCCCTCCACTCCTCTCATCCTCTCCTCTCCCTCCACTCTCCTCACCCTCCACTCTCCTCTCCCTCCCTCACCTCTCCCTCTCTCCTCACCCTCTCCTCTCCTCTCACTCCCTCTCACTCTCCTCTCCCTCTCCCTCACCCTCCACTCTCCTCTCCCCCTACTCTCCTCCTCTCACTCTCCTCTCCCTCCACTCTCCTCTCACCTCCCTCTCTCCTCCCCCTCCACTCTCCTCTCCCTCCCTCTCCTCTCCTCCCCTCCCTCTCCTCACCCTCCACTCTCCTCTCCTCTCTCACTCTCCTCTCCCCTCCACTCTCCTCTCCCTCACTCCCCTCTCTCCCTCTCCTCTCCCTCCACTCTCCTCTCCCCTCCTCACCCTCCACTCTCCTCCCTCCACTCTCCTCACCCTCCACTCTCCTCTCCCTCTCTCACCCTCCACTCTCCCTCACCCTCCACTCTCTCTTCAATAATCAATAAAATAAAACTCCCTCCCTCTCCTCTAAAAATAATAAAATCTCATCTCCCTCCACTCCTCCTCTCCCTCCACTCTCTCAATCTTGCTCCCTCTCACTCTCCCTCCCCTCCACCCGCCATCTCCCTCTCCCTCCCTCTCCTCACATGCCACTCTCCCTCTCCCTCCACTCTCCTCACCCTCCATCTCCTCACCCTCCACTCTCCCTCTACCTCACCCTCCACTCCCTCTCCCTCCACTCTCCTCAGCCTCCCAAATCTCCTCCAGCTAAATAAAATCTCCCTCCAATAAAAATCACCCCTCCAATCTCCTCACCCTCCATCTCCTCTCCCTCCACTATAAATACTCTCCTAAAATCTCCTCCCATCCTCCACTCTCCTCTCCTCTAAACTCTCATCACCTCTTGCTCCCCTCTCCTAAAATAATCCATCTCCTCAAATTCACTCTCCTCACCCTCCATAAATCCTCTAATAAATAATAAATAAAATAATCCTCTCCCTCCCTCTCCTAAATCTCCCTCTCTCCCTCTCCCTCCTCTCCTCACCCTCCCTCGCCTCTCCTCCACTGTAAATAAACCTCCATGTCTCACCCTCCACTCCCTCCCTGGCTAAAAATCTCCTCTCCCTCCTCTCTAAGTCCTAGTGTAAATAATCCTCTCCTCCCCTCTCCTCCCGCCCAAATCTCCTCTCACCCTCCACTCTCCTCACCTCCACTAAAATCCTCTCCCTCCACTCTCCTCAAATCTCCTCACCCTCCATAAAATCCTCTCCTCCTCCCCCCACTCATCATCTTGCTCCCCCTCTAAATCCCATCTCCTCTGTGTCACTCTCCTCACCCTCCCTTTCCTCTCCCTCCACTCTCCTCCTCTCTCCTCCTCACCCTCCACTCTCTCACCTCTCCCCCTCTCCTCACCTCTTGCTCCCCTCTCCTCCTCCACTCTCCTCACCCACCACTCTCCTCACCCTCCCTCCCCTCCTCCTCCCCCCACTCTCCTCACCTCTCCTCCCCTCTCCTCATGCTCCACTCTCCTCCCTTCCTCTCCCTCCACCCTCCTCTCTCCCTCCACTCTCCTCTCCCTCTCCCTCCACTCTCCTCTCCCTCACTCTCCTCTCCCCCTCTCCTCTCCCTCCACTCTCCTCACCGTCCTCCCCTCTCCTCTCTCCACTCTCCTCTCCCTCCACTCTCCTCACCCTCCACTCCTCTCTGTCCCCCCCTCTCCTCACCTCCACTCTCCTCTCCTCCACTCCTCCTCTCCACTCTTCTCTCACCTCCTTTCCTCTCTCACCTCCTTCTCTTCTTCTCCTCCTCTCCACTCCTCCCTCTTCTCCCCCACTCTCCTCACCCTCTTGCTCCCCTCTCCCTCCACTCCCTCTCCTCACCACTCACTCTCCTCACCCTCCCTCCCTCCTCTCACCCTCCACTCTCCTCACCTCCTTGCTCTCCCTCCCTCTCCTCTCCCTCCTCTCCTCACCCTTCCTCTCCTCACCCTCCACTTTCCTCTCCCCCACTCTCCTCTCTCTTCTCCTCCTCTCCCTCTTTGTCCACTCTCCCCTCACCCTTCACTCTCCTCACCCTCCACTCTCCTCTCCTCTCCTCTCTCCTCTCCTCACCCTCCACTCTCCTCTCCCACTCTCCTCTCCCTCCACTCTCCTGTCCCTCCCTCTCCTCACCCTCCTCTCCTCTCCCCCTCTCCTCACCCTCCACCTCTCCTCTCCCTCCACTCTCCTCACCCTCTCCCTCCACTCCCTCCACTCTCCTCTCCCTCCACTCTCATCTCCCTCCACTCTCCTCCACTCTCCTCTCCTCTCCCTCCCACTCTCCTCTCCCTCCAGCTCTCCTCTCCCTCCACTCTCCTCACCCTCCCTCACCCTCCACTCTCCTCCTCCACTCCTCCTCTCCCTCCACTCTCCTCACCCACCACTCTCCTCACCCTCCCTCCCTCTCCTCCCCCCACTCTCTCACCTCTTGCTCCCTCTCCTCCATCCCTCTCCTCACTCTTCTCACTCTCCTCACCCTCCACTCTCCTCTCCCTCCCTCTCCTCGTCTCCACTCTCCTCTCCCTCCCTCTCCTCTCCCTCCACTCTCCTCTTATCCTCTTGCCTCCCCTCTCCTCTCCCTCCCTCTCCTCTCCCACCACCTCCCTCACCCCTCCCTCCTCCTCTCCCCCTCTCCTCACCTCTTGCTCCCCTCTCCTCATGCTCCACTCTCCACTATCCTCTCCTCACCCTCCACTTTCTCTCCCTCCCTCTCCTCTCCTCCCTCCCTCTCCCTCCTCTCCTCTCTCCTCTCCTCTCCCTCCTCTCTCCTCTCCTCTCCACTCTCCTCCCCTCCACTCACCCTCCACTCCTCTCCTCTCTCCCTCCTTCTCCTCTTGCTCCTCCCCTCTCCTCTCCCTCTCCCTCTCCTCTCCTCCTTCTCTCCCTCACCCTCTCCTCCTTCTCCCTCCCTCCTCCTCACCTCACTCTCCTCCTCCTCCTCCCTCTCCCCTCCTCTCCTCTCCTCTCCCTCTTGCTCCCCTCTCCTCTCCTCCTCTCCTCACCCTCCACCTCTCCTCACCCTCCCTCCCTCTCCTCTCTCCCCTCCTCCCTTCTCCCTCTTGCTCCCCTCCCTCTCCTCTCCCTCTCCTCTTCACTCTCCTCTCCCTCCACTTTCCCTCTCCCTCCCTCTCTCCTCTCCTCCCTCCACTCTCCTCACTCTCCCTCCTCTCCCTCCACTCCCTCTCCAGATCCTCTCCTCTCCCTCCTCCCCCTCTCCTCCCCTCCACTCTCCTCTCACTCTCCTCACCCTCCACTCTCCTGTCCTCCTTCTCCTCACCCTCCACTCTCCTCTCCTCCACTCTCCTCACCCACCTCCTCTCTCCTCACCCTCCTCCTCTCTTCACCCTCTAACCTCCACTCCCTCCCTCCATCTCCTCCCTCTCATCTCCCTCCCTCTCTCCTCTCCCTCCACTCTCCTCACCTCCTCCACTCTCCTCTCCTCTCCTCTCCTCTCCTCTCCTCTCCCTCTCCTCTAAATCCTTCTCCCTCTCCTCTCCCTCTCACTCTCCTCTCCTCTCCTCTCCTCTCCTCTCCTCTCTCTCCTCTCCCTCTCCCCTCCTCTAATCTCTCTCCTCTCCTCTCCCTCTCCTCTCCTCTCCTCTAAAATCCCTCATCCCTCTCCCTCTCCTCTCCTCTCCTCTTGCTCCTCCTCTCCTCCCTCCACTCTCCTCCTCCCTCCACTCTCCTCACCTCCCCTCCTTCTCCCTCTCCTCTTCCTCCTCTCCTCACTCCTCCCTCTCCTCTCCTCCACTCTCCTCTCCTCCCTCCACTCTCATCTCCTCCTCTCCTCTCCCTCCACCTCTCCTCACCTCTTGCTCCTCTCCTCTCCCTCCACTCTCCTCCTCCTCCATTCTCCTCCCCTCCCTCTCCTCTCCTCTGCTCTCCTCTCCTCCTTCTCCTCTCCTCTCCCTCTCCTCTCCTCTCCTCTCCCTCCAATCTCCCTCCTCTCCTCTCCTCTCCACTCGCCTCTCCTCCAGTCTCCTCTCCCTCCACTCTCCTCACCCTCTCAATCTCCCCCTCAATCCTCCCCTCTCCTCTCCTAAAAATAAATCCTCCACCCTCCACTCTCCTCTCCTCTCCTCTCTCCACTCTCCTCTCCTCTCCCTCCTCCCTCTCCTCTCCTCACTCTCCTCTCCTCTCCTCTCTCTCCTCTCCCTCCACTCCTCCTCCCTCCACTCTCCTCACCCTCCACTCTCCTCTCCCTCCACTCTCCTCACCCTCTCCTCTCTCCCTCCTCTCCTCTCCACTCTCCCTCTCCTCTCCCTCCACTCTCCTCTCCCTCCACTCTCCTCTCCTCTCCCTCCCTCCCTCCCTCCACTCCTCCCTCCCTCTCCTCTCCCTCACTCTCCTCTCACTCTCCCTCTCCTCTCCCTCCACTCTCCTCTCCCCTCCACTCTCCTCTCCCTCCACTCCCTCCCTCACCCTCTCCCTCTCCCTCCCTCCTCTCCCTCTCCCCTCCCTCTCCTCTCCTCTCCCTCTCCTCTCCTCTCCCTCCACTCCTCCCCTCTCCTCCCCTCCACTCTCCTCTCCCCTCCTCTCTCTCCTCTCCCTCCACTCTCCTCTCCCTCCACTCTCCTCTCCCTCCACTCTCCTCTCCTCTCCTCTCCTCTCCTCTCCTCTCCTCTCCCCTCCTCTCCCTCTCCCTCCACTCTCCTCTCCCTCCACTCTCCTCTCCTCTCCCTCTCCTCCCCCTCTCCTCTCCTCTCCCTCCACTCTCCTCACCCTCCCTCTCCTCTCCCTCCACTCTCCTCCCTCCCTCCACTCTCCTCTCCCTCCACTCTCCTCTCCCTCCACTCTCCTCTCCTCTCCTCTCCCTCTCCTCTCCTCTCCCTCTCACTCTCCTCTCCCCTCCACTCTCTCTCCTCCCCTCTCCTCTCCCTCCACTCTCCTCACCTCTCTCCTCCTCTCCTCTCCCTCCACTCTCCTCTCCCTCCTCTCCTCTCCCTCCACTCTCCTCTCCCTCCACTCTCCTCTCCTCTCCACTCTCCTCTCCTCTCCCTCCCTCTCCTCTCCCTCCACTCTCCTCTCCCTCCCTCCTCTCCTCTCCCTCCACTCTCCTCACCCTCTCCTCTCCTCTCCCTCTCCTCTCCTCTCCCTCCACTCTCCTCTCCCTCCACTCTCCTCTCCCTCCACTCTCCTCCCTCCACTCTCCTCCCCTCCCTCCTCTCCCTCCTCTCCTCTCCCTCCACTCTCCTCTCCTCTCCTCTCCTCTCCCTCACTCTCCTCTCCCTCCACTCCCTCTCTCCTCTCCCTCCCTCTCCCTCCCTCCTCCCCTCTCCTCCCTCCACTCTCCTCTCCCTCCCTCCTCTCCTCTCCCTCCTCTCCTCTCCCTCCCCTCCTCTCCTCTCCCTCTCCTCTCCTCTCCCTCCCTCTCCTCTCCCTCCACTCTCCTCTCCACTCCTCTCCTCTCCCTCTCCTCTCCTCTCCTCTCCTCTCCTCTCCTCCCTCTCCTCTCCCCTCCACTCTCCTCCCCTCCCTCCCTCCTCTCCTCTCCCTCCACTCCTCTCCTCTCCCTCCACTCCTCCCTCTCCTCTCCTCTCCTCTCCCTCCCTCTCCTCTCCCCTCCTCTCCTCTCCTCCCTCTCCTCTCCTCTCCCTCCCTCTCCTCTCCTCCCCCTCCCTCCCTCCCTCCCTCTCCCTCCCTCCCTCCCTCTCCTCTCCCTCCCTCCCTCCTCTCCTCTCCCTCCTCTCCCTCCCCTCTCCCTCCCTCCCCTCCTCTCCTCTCCCTCCCTCCTCTCCTCTCCCTCCACTCCCCTCTCCTCTCCTCTCCCTCCCTCTCCTCTCCCTCCCCTCTCCTCTCCCTCCCTCTCCTCTCCCTCCACTCCCTCCCCTCCCTCCCTCCTCTCCTCTCCCTCCCCTCCCTCTCCTCTCCCTCCCTCCACTCCTCTCCTCTCCCTCCACTCCTCCCCTCTCCCTCCCTCCTCTCCTCTCCTCTCCTCTCCCTCCACTCTCCTCTCCCTCCTCTCCTCTCCCTCCCTCTCCCTCCCTCTCCTCTCTCCTCTCCCTCCCTCTCCTCTCCCTCCACTCCCTCCCTCCCCTCCCTCCCTCCCTCCCCTCCACTCTCTCTCTCCCTCCACTCCTCCCCTCTCCTCTCCCTCTCCTCTCCTCTCCTCTCCTCTCCCTCCCACTCTCCTCTCCCTCCCCTCTCCTCTCCCTCCCTCCCTCTCCCTCCCTCTCCTCTCCCTCCCTCCCTCTCCCTCCCTCTCCTCTCCCCTCCTCTCCTCTCCCTCCCCTCTCCTCTCCCTCCCTCTCCTCCCCTCCCCTCTCCTCTCCCTCCACTCCTCTCCTCTCCTCTCCCTCCCTCCCTCTCCTCTCCCTCCTCTCCTCTCCTCTCCCTCTCCTCTCCTCTCCTCTCCTCCCTCCCTCCCTCCCTCCCTCCCTCCCTCCCTCCCTCCCTCCACTCCTCTCCCTCCACTCCTCTCCTCTCCCTCCACTCCTCTCCTCTCCTCTCCTCTCCTCTCCTCTCCTCTCCTCTCCTCTCCCTCTCCTCTCCTCTCCTCTCCTCTCCTCTCCTCTCCTCTCCCTCCCTCCTCTCCTCTCCCTCCTCTCCTCTCCCTCCCTCCCTCACTCTCCTCCAATAAATAGCTATCGGTTCTCACCCTCCAAAAAATAAATAGTCCTCTCCCTCCACTAAATAGTAAATGAAAAATAAAATACAAATAAGTTCTGCAAAATGACAAATAGTAAAAATAAATAATAATATTAAATAAAATATAATGGCAAATAAAGCGGGTAAAATAAAATGTAAATGGGTAAATAAATAATAAATGGCAAATAAATATGTTGCGCATCTCAGTCGTAAATAATGAATAAAATGTAATAAGTAAATAAAAATATGGAGTGTAAATAAGCCGTAAATATTAAAAATAAAATATTTCACCTCTTGCTCCTCCTCCATCACTCTCCTCACCATCATTCTCTCCTCCACTCTCCTCACACGCCTCTCCTCCCTCCACTCTCCTCCTCCACTCTCCTCCTCCACTCACCTCACCAGCACTCTCCTCACCCTCCTCCTCTCCTCTCCCCACTCTCCTCTTATCTTGCTCCCTCTCCCTCCACCCTCCACTCTCCCTCACCCTTCACTGCTCACCCTCCACTCTCCTCTCCCTCTCCTCTCCTCTCCTCTCCTCTCCCTCCCCTCTCCTCTCCCTCCCCTCTCCTCTCCCTCCCTCCCTCCCTCCCTCCTCTCCTCTCCCTCCACTCTCCTCTCCTCTCCCTCCACTCTCCTCTCCCTCCCTCCCCTCTCCTCTCCCTCCCTCCCTCCCCTCCCTCTCCTCTCCTCTCCCTCCACTCTCCTCTCCCTCCACTCCTCTCCCTCCACTCTCCTCTCCCTCCCTCTCCTCTCCCTCCACTCTCCTCCCTCCCTCTCCTCTCCTCCCCTCCCTCCCTCCCTCTCCTCTCCCTCCCTCCCTCCCTCCCTCCCTCCTCTCCCTCCCTCCCTCCCTCCCTCCCTCCCTCCTCTCCCTCCTCTCCCTCCCTCCCCTCTCCTCTCCCTCCACTCCTCCCTCTCCTCTCCTCTCTCCCTCCACTCCTCTCCCTCTCCTCTCCCTCCCTCCCTCCCTCTCCTCTCCCTCTCCCTCTCCCTCCCTCCCTCCACTCTCCTCTCCCTCCTCTCCTCTCCTCTCCCTCCACTCTCATCTCCCTCCACTCTCCCCTCTCCCCTCCCTCTCCTCTTGCTCCCACTCTCCTCTCCCTCCACTCTCCTCAGCCTCCATTCTCCTCACCCTCCACTCTCTTCCCTCCCCTCCTCTCCCTCCACACCCTCCTCTCCTCACCTCCCTCTCCTCACCCTCCACTCTCCTCTCCCCTCCCTCTCCTCCACTCTCCTCCACTCGCCTCTCCCTCCACTCTCACCTCTCAGCCTCCTTCTCCTCCCACCCCTCCTCTCTCCACTCTCCTCACCTCTTGCTCCCCCTCTCCCTCCACTCTCCTCTCCCTTCCCTCCCACCCTCATTCCTCCCTCCCTCTCCTCTCTCCTCCCTCCTCACCTCTCCCTCCACTCTCCTCACCCTCCCACTCTCTCACCCTCCATTCCTCCTCCTCCCTCCATTCTCCTCACACTCCACCTCTCCTCTCCCCCCTCTCTCACCTCTTGCTCCACTCTCCTCTCCCTCCACTCACCTCACCCAGCTCCCCTCACCCTCCACTTTCCTCTCCCCCACTCTCCTCTCCTCTCCCTCCTCCCCTCTCCTCTCCCTCCACTCCTCCTCTCTCTCTTCTCCTCTCCTCACCCTCCACCACTCTCCTCACCCTCCACTCTCCTCTCCCTCCCTCTCCTCACCTCCTCCTCCCTCCCTCTCCTCACCCTCCACTCTCCTCTCCGTCCCTCCCTCACTATCCTCCCACTCTCCCTCCCTCCACTCTCCTCACCCTCCACTCGCCTCTCCCTCCACTCTCCTCACCCTCCACTCCTCACCCTCCTCTTCACCCTCTAACCCTCACTCCCTCCCTCTCTCTCCTCTCCCTCCACACTCTCTCCCATCTCCCTCCACTCTCCTCCTCCCTCCTCTCCCTCACCTCTTGCTCCCTCTCCTCTCCCTCCACCCTCCTCTCCCTCCCTCCCTCCACTCCTCTCCCTCCCTCCCTCCCTCTCCTCTCCTCTCCTCTCCCTCCCTCTCCTCCCCTCCCTCCCTCCCTCCCTCCCTCTCCTCTCCCTCCCTCCCTCCCTCTCCTCTCCCTCCTCTCCCTCCCCTCCTCTCCTCTCCTCTCCTCTCCCTCCTCTCCTCTCCCTCTCCTCTCCTCTCCCTCCCTCCCTCTCCTCTCCTCTCCCTCCTCTCCTCTCCCTCCCTCCCTCCCTCCCTCCCTCCTCTCCTCTCCCTCCACTCCTCTCCTCTCCCTCCACTCCTCCCTCTCCTCTCCCTCTCCTCTCCTCTCCCTCTCCTCTCCTCTCCTCTCCTCTCCCTCTCCTCTCCTCTCCCTCCTCTCCTCTCCTCTCCCTCCACTCTCCTCTCCCCTCCCTCCTCTCCTCTCCCTCCTCTCCCTCCCTCCCTCCCTCCCTCCACTCCTCCTCTCCCTCCACTCCCTCCTCTCCTCTCCCTCTCTCCTCTCCTCTCCCTCTCCTCTCCTCTCCCTCTCCCTCTCCTCTCCCTCCACTCTCCTCTCCTCTCCCTCCACTCCTCTCCCTCCCTCTCCTCTCCCTCCACTCCCTCCCTCTCCTCTCCCTCTCCTCTCCTCCCCTCCCTCTCCTCTCCTCTCCCTCCCTCCTCTCCTCTCCCTCCCTCCTCTCCCTCCCTCCCTCCCTCCCTCCCTCCCTCCTCTCCCTCCCTCCCTCCCTCCCTCTCCTCTCCTCCCTCTCTCCTCTCCTCTCCCTCTCCTCTCCTCTCCCTCCTCTCCTCTCCTCTCCCTCCCCTCTCCTCCCTCCCTCTCCCTCCCTCCTCTCCTCTCCCTCCACTCCTCTCCTCTCCTCTCCTCTCCTCTCCTCTCCCTCCCTCCTCTCCCTCCCCTCTCCCTCCCTCCCTCCCTCTCCCTCCCTCCCTCCTCTCTCCTCTCCTCTCCTCCCTCCCTCTCCTCTCCTCTCCCTCCTCTCCTCTCCCTCCCCTCTCCCTCCCTCCTCTCCCTCTCCCTCCCTCCCTCCTCTCCCTCTCCCTCCCTCCCTCCCTCCTCTCCCTCCCTCCCCTCCTCTCCCTCCCTCCTCTCTCCTCTCCCTCCCTCTCCTCTCCCTCTCCCTCCCCTCTCCTCCACTCCTCTCCTCTCCTCTCCCTCCCTCTCCTCTCCTCTCCTCTCCCTCCTCTCCCTCCCTCTCCTCTCCCTCCACTCCCTCCCTCCCTCCACTCCTCTCCTCTCCCTCCCTCTCCTCTCCCTCCCTCTCCTCTCCCTCCACTCCTCTCCCTCTCCTCTCCTCACTCCTCTCCTCTCCTCTCCCTCTCCTCTCCTCTCCCTCCCTCTCCTCTCCTCTCCCTCCCTCCTCTCCCTCCCCTCTCCTCTCCCTCCCTCCCTCCCTCCTCTCCTCTCCCTCCCTCCCTCCCTCCCTCCTCTCCCTCTCCCTCCACTCCTCTCCTCTCCTCTCCCTCTCCTCTCCTCTCCCTCTCCTCTCCCTCCACTCTCCTCTCCCTCCACTCCCTCCCTCCCTCTCCTCTCCCTCCACTCCCTCCTCTCCCTCCCTCTCCTCTCCCTCCCTCCTCTCCTCTCCCTCCCTCCCTCCTCTCCCTCCCTCTCCTCTCCCTCCACTCCCTCCCTCCCTCCCTCCCTCCCTCTCCTCTCCCTCCCTCCCTCTCCTCCCTCCCTCTCCTCTCCTCTCCTCTCCCTCTCCTCTCCTCTCCTCTCCCTCCTCTCCTCTCCTCTCCCTCTCCCTCCCCTCTCCTCCCTCCTCTCCTCTCCTCTCCCTCCCTCCTCTCCTCTCCCTCCCTCCCTCCTCTCCTCTCCCTCCCTCCTCTCCTCTCCCTCCCTCCCTCCCTCCTCTCCTCTCCCTCCCTCCCTCTCCTCTCCCTCCACTCCCCTCCTCTCCCTCTCCTCTCCCTCCACTCCTCTCCTCTCCCTCTCCCTCTCCTCTCCTCCCTCCTCTCCTCTCCCTCTCCTCTCCTCTCCTCTCCTCTCCCTCCACTCTCCTCACCCTCCACTCACCTCTCCCTCCCTCTCCCCTCTCCTCGCCCTCCACCCTCCCTCTCCTCCCTCTCCTCTCCCTCCACTCTCCCTCACCTCTCCCTCTCCACTCTCTCTCCCTCCACTCTCCTCCCACCCTCCATTCTCCTCCCTCCCTCCCTCTCCTCTCCCTCCACTCTCTCTCACCTCTCCCTCTCCTCCCTCCTCCTCCTCTCCTCACCCCTCCACTCTCCTCTCCCCCTCCCTCCTCTCCCTCCACTCCCTCTCCTCCCTCTCTCTCTCACCTCCACTCCCCCTGCCCTCCTGTCTCTTCCCCCTCTCTCTCCCCCCCTCCCTCCCTCCTCTCCCCCCTCCCTCCACTCTCATCTCCCTCCACTCCCTCCTCTCCCTCCACTCTCCTCCCTCTCCCTCCCTCTCCTCTCCTCCACTCTCCTCTCCCCGCCATTCTCCACCCTCTCCCTCCCTCTCCTCACCCGCCACTCTCCACCTCACCCTCCACTCCCTCTCCTCTCCCCACTCTGGGTCACCCACTTGCTCCCCTCTCCTCACGCTCCACTCTCCCTCCCCTTCCTCTCCTCACCCTCCACTTTCCTCTCCCTCCACTCTCCTCTCCTCTCCCTCCTCTCCTCCTCTCTCCACTCCTCCTCCTCCCTCCACTCTCCTCTCCGTCCACTCTCCTCACCCTCCACTCTCCCTCTCCTCCACTCTCCTCACCCTCCCTCTCCTCCGTCACTCTCTCCTCACCTCACTCTCCCTCTCCCTCCACTCTCCTCACCCTCCCTCGCCTCTCCCTCCACTCTCCTCACCTCCACTCTCCTCACCCTCCCTCTCTTCACACCCTCTAACCTCCTCCCTCCACTCTCTCCCTCTCCTCTCCCTCCACTCCTCATCTCCCTCCACTCTCCTCTCCCTCATCTCCCTCCACCTCTTGCTCCACTCTCCTCTCCCTCCCTCTCTCTCCTCCATTCTCCTCTCCCTCCCTCTCCTCTCATCCACTCTCCTCTCCCTCCACTCTCCTCTCCGTCCCTCTCCTCTCCCTCCCTCTCCTCATCCCTCCACTCGCCTCTCCTATACTCTCCTCAACCTCCACTCTCCCTCCCTCCACTCTCTTCACCCTCTAACCTCCCTCTCCCTCCACTCCTCCCTCACCTCCACTCCCCTCTCACCCTCCACTCTCCTCTCCCTCTCCCTCTCTCTCTCCCTCCACTCCCTCCCGTCCACTCCCTCCCTCCCTCCTCTCTCACCCTCCACCCTCTCCTCTCCCCTCCTCTCCTCACCCTCCACTCGCCTCTCCCTCACTCTCCTCAACCTCCTCTCCTCACCCTCAGAATGATCTCTTCACCCTCTAAATTCTGTCCAGAAAAACTGTTTCTGTGTCTCCCTCCCTCTCGGTCTAACATCCCTCTCCCTCTCCCTCCCTCTCCTTATCTTGCTCCGATACTCTCCTTTCCCTCCAACTCCTCACCCGCCATTCTCCTCTCCCTCCACTCTCCTTCCTGAAGGAAACAACTCTCCTCACCCTCCACTCCTCTCCTCTCCCCCACTCTACTCACCTCTTGCTCCCCCTCTCCTCACTCCACGTCTCCTCACCCTTCCTCTCCCTCACCCTCCCACTTTCCTCTCCCTCCACTCTCTCTCCTCTCCCTCCATCTCCTCCTCTCCACTCTCCTCTCCCTCCACTCTCTCTCCGTCCACTCTCCTCACCCTCCACTCTCCTCGAGAACCCTCCACTCTCCTCACCCTCCACTCTCCTCTCCGTCCCTCTCCTCACCCTCCACTCTCCTCTCCCATCCATGGAATCACCCTCCAAGCCCTCTCCCTCCACTCTCCTGTTCCACGTTGGTCTGTCCTCCCTCTCTTCACCCTCTAACCTCCACTCCCTCCCTCTCCTCTCCTCTACCCTCCTCTCATCTCCCCTCCACTCTCCTCTCCTCCTCTTCACCTCTTGCTCCACTCTCCTCTCCTCCCTCTCCTCACCCGCCATTCTCCTCTCCCTCCCTCTCCTCACATACCCTCTCCTCTCCCTCCACTCTCCTCTCCCTCCCTAGGAAAGTTCCACTCGCCTCTCCCTATGAGGAAGGAATCCACTCTCGCTCGTGGTCCAGGCGTCTCTTCACCCTCTAACCTCCTCTCCCTAAACAAAACAAGAAATAACAAACCTCCACTCTCCTGGTGCCACAGGCCTCTCCCTCTCCCTCCCACTCCCTCACCCTCCTCTCCCTCTCCCCCACTCAGAACCTCCCTCCCTCACCTCTTGCTCCACTCTCCTCTCCCTCCAGGGGCTGTCCCTCCCTCCCTCTCCTCACCCACCTCACCTCACCCCAAGGAAATCTCCTCGCCTCCACCCTCCACTCTCCCTCACTCTCCCTCTCCTCTCCCTCCCTCTCCCCCTCTCCTCAATCTCATCTCCCTCCACTCTCCTCTCCCTCCCCTCCTCTCACCTCTCTCCTCTCTCTCCTCTCCCTCCACTCTCCCCCTCCCTCCATTCTCCCTCACCCTCCACTCCCTCCCTCCACTCCTCCCTCCACTCTCCTCTCCGTCCCCCTCCTCACCCTCCCTCCTCCTCTCCCTCCACTCCCCCCCTCCACTCGCCTCTCCCCTCCACTCTCCTCCAACCTCCACTCTCCTCACCCTCCTCTCTTCACCCTCTGTCCCCCTCTCCCCCTCCACTCTCCTCTCCCCTCCCCTCCCCTCCTCTCCCTCCTCCCTCCCCTCACCTCTTGCTCCCACTCTCCCCCCTCCCTCCCTCCATCACCCGCCATTCTCCTCTCCCTCCACTCTCCTCCCTCTCCACTCTCTCTCCCTCCCCTTCTCACCCTCCACTCCTCTCCCCCTCCCTCACCCTCCCCTCCTCCCCCTCCACTCCTCTCCCCCCCTCTCCTCACCTCTTACTCCCCTCCCCTCCCCCTCCCTCTCCTCACCCCTCCCTCCCTCCACCTCCACTTTCCCTCTCCCTCCCTCTCCTCTCTCTCCCTCCCCTCTCCCTCCTCTCCCTCTCCTCTCCTCCCTCTCCTCTCCATCCACTCTCTCACCTCCCTCCCTCCTCTCCCTCCCTCTCCTCACCCTCCACTCCCCCTCCCTCCTCTCATCTCCCTCCACTCCCTCCTCACCTCTTGCTCCCTCTCCTCTCCCTCCACTCTACTCTCCCTCCTCTGCTCTCCCTCCTCTCCTCACCGCCACTCTCCTCTCCCTCCCACTCTCTCCTGTCCGTCCCTCCTCCTCACCCTCCACTCTCACTCACCCTCCACTCTCCTCTCCCTCCACTCTCCTCTCCGTCCTCTCCTCACCCACCACTCTCCCTCCCACCCTCCACTCCCTCTCCTCCCCCCACTCTCCTCACCTCTTGCTCCCCCTCTCCCTCACCCTCCCCTCTCCTCACCCCTTCCATCTCCTCACCCTCCACTCCTCCCTCCACTCTCCTCGCTCTCCACTCTCCTCTCCCTCCACTCTCCTCAGCGTCCCTCTCACTCACCCCTCCCTCTCCTCACCCTCCACTCTCCTCTCCCTCCACTCCTCTCACCCTCCACTCTCCTCCGTCCCTCTCCTCACCCTCCTCTCCTCTCCCTCCCTCTCCTCACCCTCCACTCGCCTCTCCCTCCACTCTCCTCACCCTCCCTCTCCTCACCCTCCACTCTCTTCACCCTCTAACCTCCTCTCCCTCCACTCCTCTCCTCTCACCCTCCACTCTCTCACCCTCCACTCTCCTCACCCTCCACTCTCCTCTCCGTCCACTCTCCTCTCCCTCCCACTCTCCTCTCCCTCCACTCTCCTCACCCTCCACTCACCTCACCCTCCACTCTCTCCTCGCCCTCCACCCTCCCTCCACTCTCCTCACCCTCCACTCGCCTCTCCCTCCACTCTCCTCTCCCTCCAATCTCATCTCCCTCCAATCTCTCTTCACCTCCTCCCCTCTTGCTCCCTCTCCTCCACCCTCCTCTCCCTCTCCTCCCTCTCCTCCCCCTCCCTCTCCCCTCCCGTCCTCTCACCCTCCCTCTCTCTCCCTCCACTCTCCCTCCCTCCACTCGCCTCTCCCTCCACTCTCCTCAGCCTCCATCTCCTCACCCTCCACTCTCTTCACCCTCATCCTCCTCTCCCCCTCCCTCTCCTCTCCCTCACCTCCACTCTCCTCTCCCCCTCCACTCTCCTCACCCCTCCACTCTCCTCTCCCTCCATCTCCTCACCCGCCATCCCTCTCCCTCCCTCTCACTCTCCTCTCCCTCCACTCTTCTCACCCTCCACTCTCCCTCCCTCTCACACCCCTCCACTCTCCTCACTCTCCCTCTCCTCTCCCTCCACTCTCTCTCCCTCAATCTGCCTCCTCCCTCATCTCCCTCTCCTCTCCTCCACTCTTCCTCCACTCTCCTCTCCCTCCACTCCCTCACCCCTCCACCTCTCTCCCTCTCTCCTCTCCCTCCACTCTCCTCTCCCCTCCCCTCCCTCTCCTCCCTCCCTCTCCTCTCCGTCTCACTCCACCTCTTGCTCCCCCCTCTCTCCCTCTCTCTCCCCACTCTCCTCACCCTCTCCACTCCCTCTCCTCTCCCACTCCTACTCTCCCTCTCTCTCTCCCCCTCTCTCCCCCTCCCCTCTTCTCCCTCCACCTCCTCCTCTTCTCTCCACTCCTCTCTCACCCTCCCTCCACTCTCCCTCCCTCTCCTCTCCTCTCTCCTCCCCTCCACTCTCCTCTCCCCACTCTCCTCTCCTCCACTCTCCTCACCCTCCTCCCTCTCCTCACCCCTCCATTCTCCTCTCCCTCCCTCCACTCTCCCTCACCCCACTCTCCCTCTCTTCCCACTCTTCTCACCCTCCACTCTCCTCTCCCTCCCTCCTTCCCTCTCTCCTCTCCTCTACCTCTCTCCTCTCCCTCTCCCTCTCCCCCCCACTCTCTCTCCCTCCTCTCCCTCCACTCTCCTCTCCCTCCACTCTCCTCCTCCACTCTCCTCTCCCTCCACTCTCCTCACCCCACCACTCCCTCACCTCTCCTCACCCTCCCCCCACTCCCTCACCCTTGCTCCCCTCTCCCTCCGCTCCACTCTCCTCACCACCCTCTCCTCACCCTCCACTTTCCTCCCCTCCCCCTCTCCTCTCCCTCCACTTGCTCCCCTCTCCTCACCCTCCACTCTCCTCACCCACCACTCTCCGTCCACCCTCCCTCCTCTCCTCACCCCCCCACTCCTCTCCCTCCACTCTGCTCTCCCTCCACTCTCCTCACCCCCCTCTCTCCTCACCCTCCACTCTCCTCACCGTTGCTCCACTCTCCTCTCCCTCCTCTCCCTCCACTCTCTTTGCTCTCCCTCACTCTCCTCACCGCCCACTCTCCTCACCCTCCACTCCTCTCCCCACTCTCACCTCCACCTCCTCACCCTCCACTCTCCTCTCCCTCCACTCTCCTCACCCTTCCCTCACCCTCCCCTCTCCCTCCACCCTCCACTCTCCCTCCTCCCTCCCCCCCTCTCCTCCACCTCTTGCTCCCCCTCTCCCTCACTCTCCCTCTCCTCACCCCCTCTCCTCACCTCCACTTTCCTCTCCCTCCACTCTCCTCTCCTCTCCCTCCAAAAATCTCCTCCTCTCCACCTCTCCCACTCTCCTCTCTGTCCACTCTCCTCACCCTCCACTCTCCTCTCCCTCCACCTCCTCACCCTCCCTCTCCTCTCCCTCCCTCTCCTCACCCTCCACTCTCCCTCCACCCTCCTCCCTCTCGCCTCCCCTCCCTCCTCCCCTCCCTCTCCCTCTCCCTCTCTCTCCTCCACTCTAACCTCCCTCTCCCTCCACTCTCCCTCCTCCCCTCCTCTCCTCTCCTCCTCTCCTCTCCCTCCACTCTCCTCCCTCCTTCCTCTCCTCTTTCCTCACCCACTCCTCTCCCATTCCACTCCTTCCTCTCCACATCCCTCTCCTCTCCCTCCCTCCCTCCCTCTCCCTCTTCTCCTTCTTCACTCTCCCTCCCTCCTTCCCCTCTCCTCTCCCTTCCCTCCCTCTCCTCACCCTCCCTCTCCTCTCCCTCCACTCTCCTCACCCTCCACTCTCCCTCTCCGTCCACTCTCCTCACCCTCCACTCCTCTCCCTCCACTCTCCTCACCCTCCACTCTCCTCTCTCCACTCCTCACCCTCTCCTCTCACTCTCCCTCCACCTCCTTCCCTCTCCTCTCCCTCCTCCCTCCCTCCTTCCCTCTCCTCCACCCTCCACTCTCCTCCCTCTCCACTCTCCTCCACTCTCCTCTCCTCTCCTCCACTCCTCCTCGCCCCCACCCTTCCTCTCCTCCACCTCCTCACCTCTCCCCACTCTCCTCTCCCACCACTCTCTCCCCCTCCACTCCTCCTTCCCTCCTCACCTCTTGCTCCACTCCTCCCCTCCCACCACTCCCTCACCCTCTCCTCTCCCTCCCCTCTCCCTCCTCTCCTCTCCCACTCCCTCCACTCTCCTCTCCCTCCACTCTCCTCACCTCTCTCCTCCCTCTCCTCCCTCTCCTCCACTCTCCCTCTCCCTCCCTCTCCTCTCCCTCCTCTCCCCTCCCTTCCCTCTCCTCTCCCTCCAATCCTCTCTCCCTCCCTCCTCTCCTCTCCTCTCCTCTCCCTCCACTCCCTTCCCCCTCCACTCTCCACCCTCCCTCTTGCTCTCCCTCTCCTCACCCTCCACTCTCCTCTCCCTTCCTCTCCTCCCCTCCCTCTCCTCCTCCCCTCCTCCCTCTCCTCCACTCCCACTCCCTCTCCCCCCTCTCCTCTCCCTCTTGCTCCCCCGCTCCTCCCCTCCACTCTCCTCTCCACTCCCTCCCTCCCGCCTCTCCCCTCCACTCTCTTCCTCCCTCTCCCTCCACCTCTCATCCACTCCCTCCCTCTCCCTCCACTCCTCCCTCCACCTCTCTCCCTCCCTCCTCCTCACCCTCCACTCTCCTCACGTCCTCTCCTCCACTCCACTCCCTCTCCCTCTCCCTCCACTCTCCTCTCCTCCCTCTCCACTCCCTCCCTCTCTCCTTTCTTGCTCCTCTCCTCTCCCTCTCCTCCACTCCCTCCTCTCCCTCTGCTCTCCTCTCCCTCCATCTCCCTCCACTCTCCCTCTCCCTCCACTCTCCCTCACCTCTTGCCCACTCTCCTCTCCCTCCTCTCCTCACCTGCCATTCTCCTCTCCCTCCACTCTCCTCACCCACCACTCTTCTCACCCTCCACTCTCCTCAACCTCCACTCCCTCCACCTCACCTCTTCACCCTCTAACCTCCTCCACCCTCCACTCTCCTCTCCTCACCCTCCACTCCTCACCCTCCACTCTCTCTCCTCCACTCTCCCTCCTCACCCTCCACTCCTCTCCCTCCACTCCTCCTCTCCTGTCCTCTCCCACCCTCCACTCTCCCTCACCCTCCACTCTCCCCACCCTCCACTCTCCTCCTCCCACTCTCCTCACCGTCTTGCTCCACTCCACTCCCTCCCCTCCACTTTCCTCACCCTCCACTCCCTCCCCTCCACTCCCCTCTCCTCTCCCTCCCTCCATCCCTCCACTCTCCTCTCCCTCCACTCTCCTCACCTCTTGCTCCACTCTCCTCTCCTCTTCCCTCCACTCTCCCTCCACTCTCATCTCCCTCCCTTTCTCTCCCTCCCTCCACTCTCCTCACCTCTTGCCCTCTCTCCTCTCCCTCCACTCTCCTCACCCTCCATTCTCCTCTCCCCTCCCCCCACCCTCCACTCTCCTCCCTCCCTCTCCTCCTCTCTCCACTCTTCTCACCCTCCTCTCCTCTCCACTCTCACTCTCCTCCCTCCACTCTCCTCTCCCTCCCTCCACTCTCCACTCCCCTCACTCTCCTCACCCTCCACTCTCCACTCTCCCTCCCTCCACTCCTCCCCGCCACCCTCCTCACCCTCCACTCTCCTCACTCCACTCTCCTCTCCCTCCACTCTCCTCTCCCTCCACTCTCCTCTCTCCACTCCCCTCTCCCTCCACTCACCTCTCACCACCCTCTCCCTCCCCTCCACTCCCCTCTCCTCTCCACTCTCCTCTCACCTCTTGCTCCCCTCTCCTCTCCCTCCACTCTCCTCTCCCTCCACTCTCCTCTCCCTCCACTCTCCTTTCCTCTCTCCTCCACCCTCCTCTCCTCTCCCTCCACTCCCTCCTCTCCTCTCCCTCCACTCTCCTCTCCCTCCACTCTCCTCTCCCTCCACTCTCCTCTCCCTCCACTCTCCTCACCCTCCCTCTCCTCTCCCTCCACTCTCATCTCCCTCCACTCTCCTCACCCTCCACTCTCCCTCCACTCTCTTCTCCCTCTCCCTCTCCCTCCACTCTCCTCTCACCCTCCACTCTCCCTCTCCCTCCACTCTCCCTCCTCTCCACTATCCTCACCCTCTCCCTCCCTCCCTCACTCCTCTCCTCTCCCTCCACCCCTCCTCTCCCTCCCTCTCCATCCCTCCACTCTCCTCTCACTCCTTGCTCACCCTCTCCTCTCCCTCCATCCACTCTCCTCTCCCTCCACTCTCCTCTCCCTCCACTCTCCTCACCCTTGCTCCTCTCCCTCCACTCTCCTCTCCCTCCACCTCCACTCTCCTCTCCCTCCTCTCTCCTCACCCGCCACTCTCCTCTCCCTCCACTCTCCTCACCCACCACTCTTCTCACCCTCCACTCCCTCTCCTCTCCCCCACTCTCCTCACCCTCTTGCTCCCCTCTCCTCTCACCCTCCACTCTCCCTCCCCTTCACTCTCCTCACCCTCCACTCTCCTCTCCCTCCACTCTCCTCTCCTCTCCCTCCACTTTCCTCTCCCTCCACTCTCCTCTCCCTCCACTCTCCTCTCCCTCCACTCTCCTCACCCTCCACTCTCCTCTCCCTCCACTCTCCTCTCCCTCCACTCTCCTCACCCTCCACTCTCCTCTCCCTCCACTCTCCTCACCCTCCACTCTCCTCACCCTCCACTCTCCTCACCCTCCACTCTCCTCTCCTCTCCCTTCACTCCTCACCCTCCACTCTCCTCTCCCTCCACTCTCCTCACCTCTTGCTCCACTCTCCTCTCCCTCCATTCTCCTCTCCCTCCTCTCCCTCACCCTCCACTCTCCTCTCCCTTCACTCTCCTCACCCTCCACTCTCCTCTCCCTCCACTCTCCTCTCCCTCCACTCTCCTCACCCACCACTCTCCTCACCCTCCACTCCTCTCCTCTCCCCCACTCTCCTCACCTCTTGCTCCCCTCTCCCTCACCCTCCACTCTCCTCCACCCTCTCACTCTCCTCACCCTCCACACTCCTCTCCCTCCCTCTCCCTCTCCTCTCCCTCCATTCTCCTCCTCCCATCCCTCTCCTCTCCCTCCACTCTCCTCTCCGTCCACTCTCCTCACCCTCCCTCTCCTCACCCTCCACTCTCCCTCCTCTCCCTCACCCTCCACTCTCCTCTCCGTCCACTCTCCCACCCTCCACTCTCCTCTCCCTCCACTCTCCTCCCCTCCACCCGCCTCTCCCTCCACTCTCCTCCACCCTCCCTCTCCCTCACCTCTTGCTCCTCTCCTCTCCCTCCACTCTCCTCTCCCTCCATTCTCCTCTCCCTCCACTCTCCTCACCCCCCTCCCTCCCTCCCTCTCCTTCCCTCCTCTCCTCACCCTCCACTCTCCTCTCCCTCCACTCTCCTCACCCTCCACTCTCTCTCTCACCCTCCACTCCTCTCCTCTCCCCTGCCCTCTCCCTCCACTCTCCTCTCCTCTCCCTCCACTCTCCTCTCCCTCCACTCTCCCTCCCTCCACTCTCCTCACTTCTTGCTCCACTCTCCTCTCCTCTCCCTCCACTCTCCCTCTCCCTCCACTCTCCTCTCCCTCCACTTTCCTCACCCTCCACTCTCCTCTCCCTCCACCCTCCCTCCTCCCTCCACTCTCCTCTCCCTCCACTCTCCTCACCCTCCACTCTCCTCTCCCTCCACTCTCCTCACTCTCCACTCTTCTCACCCTCTCCTCTCCTCTCCATCCACTCTCCTCTCCCTCCACTCTCCTCTCCCTCCACTCTCCACTCTCCCTCCACTCTCCTCACTTCTTGCTCCACTCTCCTCTCCCTCCACTCTCCCCTCCCTCCACTTTCCTCTCCCTCCACTCTCCTCACCCTCCACTCTCCTCTCCCTCCACTCTCCTCACTCTCCACTCTCCTCTCCCTCCACTTTCCTCTCCTCACCTGCCATTCTTCTCTCCCTCCACTCTCCTCACCCTCCACTCTCCTCTCCCTCCACTCTCCTCACCCTCCACTCTCCCTCTCCCTCTACTCTCCTCACCCTCTCCTCTCCTCTCCTCCCTCCACTCTCCTCTCCTCTCCCTCCACTCTCCTCACCCTCCACTCTCCTCTCCCTCTACTCTCCCTCACCCTCCCTCTCCTCTCCTCTCCCTCCACTCTCCTCTCCTCTCCCTCCACTCTCCTCTCCCTTCACTCTCCTCTCCCTCCACTCTTCTCATCTCTTGCTCCCTCTCCTCACCCTCCACTCTCCTCTCCCTCCACTCTCCTCACCCTCCACTCTCCTCTCCCCTCCTCTCTCCTCTCCTCTCCCTCCACTCTCCTCACCTCTTGCTCCACTCTCCTCTCCCTCCACTCTCCACTCCCTCCACTCTCCTCACCCTCCACTCTCCTCACCCTCCACTCTCCTCGCCCTCCACCCTCCACTCTCCTCACTCTCCACTCTCCTCTCCCTCCACTCTCCTCTCCTCTCCCTCCACTCTCATCTCCCTCCACTCTCCTCTCCCTCCACTCTCCTCACCTCTTGCTCCACTCTCCTCTCCCTCCACTCTCCTCACCCTCCATTCTCCTCTCCCTCCACTCTCCTCACCTCTTGCTCCATTCTCCTCTCCCTTCACTCTCCTCACCCTCCATTCTCCCTCCCTCCACTCTCCTCACACCTCCACTCTCCCTCTCCCTCCACTCTCCTCTCCCTCCCTCTCCTCACCCTCCACTCTCCTCTCCCTCCACTCTCCCCTCACCCTCCACTCTCCTCACCCTCTCCTCTCCCTCCACTCTCCTCTCCTCTCCCTCCACTCTCCTCTTCCCCCACTCTCCTCTCCCTCCACTCTCCACTCCCTCCTCTCTCCCTCTCCCTCCCTCCACTCTCCTCTCCCTCCACTCTCCTCTCCCTCCACTCTCCTCTCCTCTCCCTCCACTCTCCTCTCCCTCCACTCTCCTCACCCTCCACTCTCCTCTCCCTCCACTCTCCTCTCCCTCCACTCTCCTCACCCACCACTCTCCTCACCCTCCACTCCTCTCCTCTCCCCCCACCTCTCCTCACCCCCCTTGCTCCCCTCTACTCACCCTCCACTCTCCTCACCCTTCACTCTCCTCACCCTCCACTTTCCTCTCCCTCCACTCTCCTCTCCCTCCACTCTCCTCTCCCTCCACTCTCCTCTCCCTCCACTCTCCTCACCCTCCACTCTCCTCTCCCTCCACTCTCCTCACCCTCCACTCTCCTCTCCCTCCACTCTCCTCACCCTCCACCCTCCTCTCCCTCCACTCTCCTCTCCCTCCACTCTCCTCACCTCTTGCTCCACTCTCCTCTCCCTCCACTCTCCTCACCCGCCACTCTCCTCTCCCTCCACTCTCCTCATACGCCACTCTCCTCTCCCTCCACTCTCCTCTCCGTCCACTCTCCTCACCCTCCATTCTCCTCTCCCTAAACTCTTCCTCCCTCCACTCTCCTCACTTCTTGCTCCACTCTCCTCTCCCTCCACTCTCCTCCCCCTCCACTCTCCTCCCCCTCCACTCTCCTCCCCCTCCACTCTCCTCACCCTCCACTCTCCTCTCCGTCCACTCTCCTCACCCTCCACACTCCTCTCCCTCCAGTCTCCTCACCCTCTCCTCTCCTCTCCCACCACTCTCCTCTCCTCTCCCTCCACTCTCCTCTCCCTTCACTCTCCTCACCTTTTGCTCCCTCTCCTCACCCTCCACTCTCCTCTCCTCTCCCTCCCTCTCCCTCCCTCTCCCTCACCTCCTCTCCCTCCACTCTCCTCACCCCTCCCCTCCACTCCTCCCTCCTCTCCCTCCCCACCACTCTCCTCACCCCTTGCTCCCCCTCTCCTCACCCTCCCTCTCCCCTTGCTCTCCCTTCCTCCACTCTCCTCACCCTCCACTCTCCTCTCCCTCCACTCTCCTCTCCTCTCCCTCCACTCTCCTCTCACCCTCCACTCTCCTCTTCCCTCCACTCTCCTCTCCCTCCACTCTCCCTCTGTCCACTCTCCTCACCCTGCACTCTCCCTCTCCTCTCCCTCCACTCTCCTCTCCCTCCACTCTCCTCACCCACCACTCTCCTCACCCTCCACTCCTCTCCTCTCCCCCCCTCTCCTCACCCCTTGCTCCCCTCTCCTCACCCTCCACTCTCCTCTCCCTTCACTCTCCTCACCCTCCACTTTCCTCTCCCTCCACTCTCCTCTCCCTCCACACTCCTCTCCCTCCAGTCTCCCCACCCTCTCCTCTCCACTCTCCTCACCCACCACTCTCCTCACCCTCCCTCCTCTCCTCTCCCCCCACTCTCCTCACCCCTTGCTCCCCTCTCCTCACGCTCCACTCTCCTCCCCCTTCACTCTCCTCACCCTCCACTTTCCTCTCCCTCCACTCTCCTCTCCTCTCCCTCCACTCTCCTCACCCTCCACTCTCCTCTCCCTCCACTCTCCTCTCCGTCCACTCTCCTCACCCTCCATTCTCCTCTCCCTAAACTCTTCCTCCCTCCACTCTCCACTTCTTGCTCCACTCTCCCTCTCCCTCCACTCTCCTCCCCCTCCACTCTCCTCCCCCTCCACTCTCCTCCCCCTCCACTCTCCTCACCCTCCACTCTCCTCTCCCTCCACTCTCCTCACCCTCCACTCTCCTCTCCCTCCAGTCTCCTCACCCTCCCTCTCCTCTCCCTCCACTCTCCTCTCCTCTCCCTCCACTCTCCCTCTCCCTTCACTCTCCTCACCTTTTGCTCCCTCTCCTCACCCTCCACTCTCCTCTCCTCTCCCTCCCTCCACTCTCCTCTCCTCTCCCTCCACTCTCCTCTCCCTCCACTCTCCTCACCCTGCACTCTCCTCTCCCTCCACTCTCCTCTCCCTCCACTCTCCTCACCCTCCACCCTCCACTCACCCTCCACTCCCTCTCCTCTCCCCCACTCTCCTCACCCCTTGCTCCCCTCTCCTCACCCTCCACTCTCCTCTCCCTCCACTCTCCTCACCCTCCACTTTCCTCTCCCTCCCTCTCCCCTCTCCCTCCACTCTCCTCACCCTCCACTCTCCTCTTCCTCCACTCTCCTCTCCCTCCACTCTCCCTCCCTCTCCTCCCTGCACTCCACTCCTCCCCTCCACCTCCTCTCCCCCACTCTCCTCACCCTCCACTCTCCTCTCCCTCCACCCTCCCTCTCCCCCACTCTCCCTCACCCCTTGCTCCCCTCTCCCCTCACCCTCCACTCTCCTCTCCCTTCACTCTCCTCACCCTCCACTTTCCTCTCCCCTCCACTCTCCTCTCCCTCCACTCTCCCTCTCCCTCCAGTTTCCTCACCCTCCCTCCCACTCTCCTCACCCACCACTCTCCCTCACCCTCCACTCCTCTCCTCTCCCCCCACTCTCCTCACCCCTTGCTCCCCTCTCCTCACCCTCCACTCTCCTCTCCCTTCCACTCTCCTCACCCTCCACTTTCCTCTCCCTCCACTCCTCTCTCCTCTCCCTCCCTCTCCTCACCCTCCACTCTCCTCTCCTCTCCCTCCACTCTCCTCTCCCTCCACTCTCCTCTCCCTCCACTCTCCTCACCCTCCACTCTTGCTCCCATCTCCCTCCCTCCACTCTCCTCACCCTCCACTCTCCTCTCCCTCCACTCTCCTCTCCCTCCACTCTCCTCTCCCTCCACTCTCCTCACCCTCCACTCACCTCTTGCTCCCCCATCTCCTCTCCCTCCACTCTCCTCTCCCTCCCTCTCCTCACCCTCCACTCTCCTCTCCCTCCACTCTCCTCTCCTCTCCCTCCACTCTCCTCTCCCTCCACTCTCCTCACCCTCCACTCCCCTCTCCCTCCACTCTCCTCTCCTCTCCCTCCTCTCTCTCCCTCTCCTCTCCTCACCCTCCACTCTCCTCTCCCCCATCTCCTCACCCTCCACTCTCCTCTCCCTCCACTCTCCTCTCCCTCCACTCTCCTCTCCCTCCACTCTCCTCTCCTCACTCCCACTCTCCTCTCCCTCCACTCTCCTCTCCCTCCACTCTCCTCACCCTCCACTCTCCTCTCCCTCCACTCTCCTCACCCTCCACTCTCCTCTCCCTCCACTCTCCTCACCCTCCACTCTCCTCTCCCTCCACTCTCCTCACCCTCCACTCTCCTCACCCTCCACTCTCTTCACCCTCCACCCTCCTCTCCCTCCACTCTCCCCTCCCCTTGCTCCCCTCTCCCTCACCCTCCACTCTCCTCTCCCTCCACCTCCTCTCCCCCCACTCTCCTCACCCCTTGCTCCCCTCTCCTCCACCCTCCACTCTCCTCTCCCTTCACTCTCCTCACCCTCCACTTTCCTCTCCCTCCACTCTCCTCTCCTCTCCCTCTCCCTCCACTCTCCTCTCCCTCCACTCTCCTCTTCCTCCACTCTCCTCTCCCCTCCTCTCCCTCCCCTCCACTCTCCTCACCCTCCACTCTCCTCACCTCCACTCCCCTCACCCTCCACTCTCCTCTCTCCCATCTCCTCTCCCTCCACTCTCCTCACCCTGCACTCTCCTCTCCCTCCAATCTCCTCTCCCTCCACTCTCCTCACCCTCCACTCTCCTCACCGTCCTCCTCTCCTCTCCCCTCCACTCTCCCTCTCTTGCTCCCCTCTCCTCACCCTCCACTCTCCTCACCCTTCACTCTCCTCACCCTCCACTTTCCTCTCCCTCCACTCTCCTCTCCTCTCCCTCCACTCTCCTCACCCTCCACTCTCCTCTCCCTCCACTCTCCTCTCCCTCCACTCTCCTCACCCTCCACTCTCCTCACCCTCCACTCTCCTCTCCCTCCACTCTCCTCTCCCTCCACTCTCCTCTCCCTCCACTCTCCTCACCCTCCCTCACCTCTTGCTCCCATCTCCTCTCCCTCCACTCTCCTCTCCCTCCACTCTCCTCACCCTCCACTCCCCTCTCCCTCCACTCTCCTCTCCTCTCCCTCCACTCTCCTCACCCTCCACTCTCCTCTCCCTCCACTCTCCTCTCCCTCCACTCTCCTCACCCTCCACTCTCCTCTTGCCCCCTCTCCTCTCCCTCCACTCTCCTCACCCTCAACTCTCCTCTCCCTCCACTTTCCTCACCCTCCACCTCTTGCCCCTCTCCTCTCCCTCCACTCTCCTCTCCCTCCACTGTCCTCACCCTCCAATCTCCTCTTCCCTCCACTCTCCCCTCTCCCTCCACTCTCCTCTCCGTCCACTCTCCTCTCCCTCCACTCTCCTCACCCTTCACTCTCCTCACCCTCCAATCTCCTCTTCCTCCACTCCCCTCTCCCTCCACTCTCCTCTCCGTCCACTGTCCTCACCCTCCACTCTCCTCTTCCTCCACTCTCCTCACCCGCCACTCTCCTCTCCCTCCACTCTCCTCTCCGTCCACTCTCCTCACCCTCCACTCTCCTGGAGGGAGAGGAACAGAGTAACGGGGGATAGAGAGAGAGGAACAGGGTAATAGGGAGAGAGAGAGGGAACAGAGTAGCGGGGGAGAGAGAGGAACAGAGTAACGGGGGGGAGAGAGAGGTACAGAGTAACGGGGAGAGAGAGAGAGGAACAGAGTAACAGGGGAGAGAGACAGAGACAGAGAGAGAGAGGAACAGAGTAACATTGGAGAGAGAGAGAGAGAGGAACAGAGTAATGGGGGAGAGAGGGAACAGAGTAATGGGGGAGAGAGAGAGAGGAACAGGGTAATAGGGAGAGAGAGGAACAGAGTAGCGGGGGAGAGAGAGGAACAGAATAACGGGGGAGAGAGAGGAACAGAGTAACGGGGAGAGAGAGAGACAGAGAGAGAGAGGAACAGAGGAATGGGGGAGATGAACAGAATAACAAGGGAGAGAGAGACAGAGAGAGAGAGGAACAGAGTAACAGGGGAGAGAGAGTGACAGAGGAACAGAGTAACAGGGGAGAGAGAGAGACAGAGAGAGAGAGGAACAGAGTAACGGGGGAGAGAGAGAGACAGAGAGAGAGAGGAACAGAGTAACGGGGGAGAGAGAGAGACAGAGAGAGAGAGAGGAACAGAGTAAAGGGAGAGACAGAGAGAGAGTGACCGAGGAACAGAGTAACAGGGGAGAGAGAGAGACCGAGGAACAGGGTAACAGGGGAGAGAGAGTGACAGAGGAACAGAGCAACAGGGGGGAGAGAGAGACCGAGGAACAGGGTAACAGGGGAGAGAGAGTGACAGAGGAACAGAGCAACAGGGGAGAGAGAGAGAGAGGAACAGAGTAACAGTGGAGATAGAGAGAGAGGAACAGAGTAACGGGGGAGAGAGAGAGACAGAGAGAGAGAGAGGAACAGAGTAAAGGGAGAGACAGAGAGAGAGTGACCGAGGAACAGAGTAACAGGGGAGAGAGAGAGACCGAGGAACAGGGTAACAGGGGAGAGAGAGTGACAGAGGAACAGAGCAACAGGGGAGAGAGAGGAAACAGAGTAACAGTGGAGATAGAGAGAGAGGAACAGAGTAACGGGGGAGAGAGAGAGACAGAGAGAGAGTGACCGAGGAACAGAGTAACAGGGGAGAGAGAGAGACCGAGGAACAGGGTAACAGGGGAGAGAGAGTGACAGAGGAACAGAGCAACAGGGGAGAGAGAGAGAGGAACAGGGTAACAGGGGAGAGAGAGTGACAGAGGAACAGAGTAACAGGGGGAGAGAGAGAGAGAGGAACAGAGTAACAGTGGAGATAGAGAGAGGAACAGAGTAACAGGGGGATAGAGAAAGAGAGGAACAGAGTAACAGTGGAGATAGAGAGAGAGAGGGGAACAGAGTAACAGTGGAGATAGAGAGAGAGAGGAACAGAGTAACAGTGGAGATAGAGAGAGAGGAACAGAGTAACAGTGGAGATAGAGAGAGAGAGGAACAGAGTAACAGTGGAGATAGAGAGAGAGGAACCGAGTAACAGTGGAGATAGAGAGAGAGGAACAGAGTAACAGTGGAGATAGAGAGAGAGAGGAACAGAGTAACAGTGGAGATAGAGAGAGAGGAACAGAGTAACAGGGGGGATAGAGAGAGAGAGGAACAGAGTAACAGTGGAGATAGAGAGAGAGAGGAACAGAGTAACAGTGGAGATAGAGAGAGAGAGGAACAGAGTAACAGTGGAGATAGAGAGAGAGAGAGGACCAGAGTAACAGTGGAGATAGAGAGAGAGAGGAACAGAGTAACAGTGGAGATAGAGAGAGAGAGGAACAGAGTAACAGTGGAGATAGAGAGAGAGAGGAACAGAGTAACAGTGGACATAGAGAGAGAGGAACAGAGTAACAGGGGGGATAGAGAGAGAGAGGAACAGAGTAACAGTGGAGATAGAGAGAGAGAGGAACAGAGTAACAGTGGAGATAGAGAGAGAGAGGAACAGAGTAACAGTGGAGATAGAGAGAGAGAGGAACAGAGTAACAGTGGAGATAGAGAGAGAGGAACAGAGTAACAGTGGAGAGAGAGAGAGAGAACAGAACAGTGGAGAGGAACAGAGTAACAGTGGAGAGAGAGAGAGAGGGAACAGAGTAACAGTGGAGATAGAGAGAGAGAGGAACAGAGTAACAGTGGAGATGGAACAGAACAGTGGAGAGAGAGAGAAACAGAGTAACAGTGGAGAGAGAGAGAGAACAGAGTAACAGTGGAGAGAGAGAGAGGAACAGAGTAACAGTGGAGAGAGAGAGAGAGAGTAACAGTGGAACAACAGAGTAACAGTGGAGATAGAGAGAGAGGTACAGAGTAACAGTGGAGAGAGAGAGAGAGGAACAGAGTAACAGTGGAGAGAGAGAGAGAGAGAACAGAGTAACAGTGGAGATAGAGAGAGAGGAACAGAGTAACAGTGGAGATAGAGAGGAACAGAGTAACAGTGGAGATAGAGAGAGAGGAACAGAGTAACAGGGGGGATAGAGAGAGAGAGGAACAGAGTAACAGGGGGGATAGAGAGAGAGAGGAACAGAGTAACACTGCTCTACCACTGATGTGCTCTCCTGTATCAACCCAGTGATCCAGACAGGACTCGCTGTTCCCCAAATGTCACACCATCAAACGTCAACAACCACAAACAAATATCTGCTGTTGACTTTACTTTATTTCACTCGTCTCTAAATCATTATCACTTTCAAAGTGCACGGACATGTCCCGAATCCGTATCACCAATCAACATTGATACATCCTCTGTAACGATGTGCGCTGAGAGTCGGGAAGCAAGTACAGGGAGTGAGAGTTTTAATAAATAAAATAAAACAAAACAATAAACACCAAACACCAAACACCGCGCCGATGTGAAAACACCCGAGGAGAGAACCAAGGGGAGTGACAGATATAGGGAAGCTAATCAAGGAGGTGATGGAGTCCAGGTGAGTGTCATGAGGCGCGGGTGGGAGAGACGACGGTGACAGGTGTGTGGGATAATCAGCAGGTGATGACCTAGAGGCTGGAGAGGGAGTATACATGATAGCCTCTTCCACAGTAAAAAGTGGTGGCTGCTTCCGTCATGTAGTGAAAATGAAATAAAATACATATGAGACAGCATATCCTGTTTCTGGTTGATGACATAATTTACGCAAAAAAGACAGCTGGTTTGCACGTTCATTTTGCAATATTGACAAATATTTTATTGTTAGTAAAACAAGGCCGTTTGCGGCTGCTATAGAAATGCCTGTAGACGGCCGCTATGAGTGCCAAAGGGTTTTAACTGGTTCTCAACATTTGATAATGACACAAGATTTCACTTTCGTTCCCAGGTCTCTTTCTGTTCCTTTGAAAATGTCATTATTTTTCACCTGGGGTTGAACCGGTTCCAGCCCCAGGTTCATAGATAAAGAAAAGCCCCGACACACACACACACACACACACACACACACACACACACACACACACACACACACACACACAAAGGTAAATACAGGGAGAGTTCATTTGTGATTTTTGTGTGTAAGCAAGGCGTTTACGGTCAACACTTCTACGTTTTAACACAGCCATGAGTGTGTGTTTGCACACTGACACAGAGCAACCTGATTAGGTAATCCACGGGGTTAGACCTAATGACAAACACAAGCTGAGTGTACACACACAAACACCAAAACAACCCAGATGAAATATAGATTTTACTCTCCTTTCTAGTCACTGATTGGTATCACTGTGTGTGTGTGTGTGTGTGTGTGTGTGTGTGTGTGTGTGTGTGTGTGTGTGTGTGTGTGTGTGTGTGTGTGTGTGTGTGTGTGTGTGTGTGTGTGTGTGTGTGTGTGTGTGTGTGTAGCAGAGGTAGTAATCTCATTGTGAGTGATTGGTTGGTAAACAGAAAGGGGAGGTGAAAGAGGGAGATTGAATGGTTGGTTTGGCTGGTTACTGTTAAGGACACACTCTCCCTGGAGACGTGTGTGTATATGTGTGGAGGTTGTAAATGCTGAGAAGACAATCATCTAATCACTTCTCTATTCAGCTTGATAATGGGCTGTTTTGTCCCATCCCCGCTATGATGTCTAAATGATATGTGTTTACCCCTCGTGTGTGTGTGTGTGTGTGTGTGTGTTTGTGTGTGTGTGTGTGAGCCCCTGTACGTAAGTGGCTGTCTCGTATTGACATCACTGATTATCTTTATTTACCCCCCTCCACACACACACTCTTTCTCTCTCTCTCTCTCTCTCCTCTCCCTCTCTCTCTCTCTGAAAGGCCGATTTTTTTGTGCTAATGAAAGGCATCAGTTTCCTAACAGGCTTTTAAGGCGGTGATTGATGGAGAAAGGGAGGAGAAATGGAAGAGAGGTGTCAGTAAGCATATCAGCCTGATCCCTTTCAGACTGCAGGGTGAGCTTCTGCTAAATCACACACACACACACACACACACACACACACACACACACACACACACACACACACACACACACACACACACACACACACACACACACACACACACACACACACACACACACACACACACACACACACACATCTTCGGCTGGAGCAAAAAATAAACCCTCAGGAACCAATACGCTGGGAGACAGATTGCAGGAGACGTCTCCACCTTGATCATTGCTTTGATTACGTTTTTGTTCTGTGTTCTTGCACACGGGTGTCGGTTTGAGTGTGAGAGTAGGTATCATTAAAAAGGCTATCATTAAGAAAGGTTTTACAGTTTTTTTCGATTGCTAAATGACAGTGGGCACAACTGGAGTCACATGTGCAAAACTCTAACTAGAGTCTGCGCTACCAACAGTCACCTGAGCGAAACAGTTCACATCACCTGCAAAACTCATTCCAAGCAACACAACTCTTAACACATGGCTCAAAACATGCTCAGTGCAGCCAAACACTATGCACAACCCTCACTGAGATAACACACACTGTCACTCAGAACACACTGAGAGTAAAAACACTAGCATCAAACACCAATACAGAAAATACAAACTTTTCATCTTTACAGTTTGAACAATTTCAGTGACTTCATACAAAGTAATATTTTCTTCAAAGAAAAGAGTGACATTCTTTCACATGATTTATTAAAATTTTTAGAACATAACAATTCTTTAAGGTAAATGAAAATTAGCAGTTTGCTTCAATAGTCTGTAGTAATTTACGGAATTACAGTAATGAAAAAAAAAAAAATGTAGAAACTAAAAGTACATACTGTAATTTGAACAAATAATTGAGGGGCTAATCCTGCCTCTCTCTAGCATCAGGCCACAGGTTTTCTTCAACATCACATCTAATGTTTTCTCTTGCCATGCACCTGGGGAAGAACCTTCTGGAGTGCCTTATCCATCCCTGGCAGTCCTCTGGACTCGTGTCCTCACATCCGGCACGCATGGCTTCCAAAAGAGACATTTGGTCATGTGGGTGGTGACCAAACACTTTCCACCTCCAGGCAGAGAAAAACTCCTCTATTGGGTTGAGGAAGGGTGAATATGCAGGCAGGTACAAAACCATAAATCTGTGATGTGCTGCAAACCAATCTGTGACAGCTGCAGAGTGGTGAAAAGCAACGTTATCGCAAACTATGACAAAAACTTGGGGGTTTCTTACTGGCTCCCCCTGTTCTGCTGGCACTAGCTGAGCATAGAGCTGTTCTAGGAAAGCTATAAGCCTTTCTGTGTTGTATGGGCTAATGAGTGGTGTGTTGAGAAGCAAACCATCATTGGCCATTGCAGCACACATGGTGATATTTCCCCCCCTTTGGCCTGGAACCTCCACAGTGGCCCTTTGACCTATAACATTCCTTCCTCTGTGCCGTGTTTTGGCAAGGTTAAATCCAGCTTCATCAATAAATACAAATGAATGTGGTCTTTCCAGTGCTTCCACCTCCATTACTCTCTGAAAAACAGTAAGTGCACAGTTTTACTGTAGAAATGCTAGTGTTTTTTTTTACTGTAAATATTTTGTATAGCTGTGTACGTAACCTCAGATGTCTTACCTGGACATATTGGTATCTTTGCTCTTTTACCCGTTCACTGTTTCTCTCGAACGGTACAGTGTATAACTGTTTCATTGTAACTTGGTGTTTCTTTAGGACTCAAGCAACAGTTGTTGTGCTGACAGAATTAACATTTTCAAATATATCATTATCAGCCAGCACTCTATCTTGAATCTCCCGCAGTTTTATTGCATTGTTGACAACAACCATGTCAACAATAGCATTTTCCTGCGCATCTGAAAATATTTTTCCTCTTCCCCCTGTTGGGGGCAGCCTTTGGGTCCTGTTGTAAAAATATATTTTACAGTCAAACTTACTGTAATATATATCTGTGTAAATATTCTATAATTGCAATACAAAATAGATTCCTGTAATGTTTTCATTTACTGTAAGGATGTAACTCTCACCTGTTTGCATGATGGAAAATTCGCATTACAGATGCCACTGTGGATCTTTGCAGATTGGGTTGCACCCTCAACCCTGCCTCTCTCAATGAGAGACCATGGTTCACGACATGGTCTATAAGTGTAGCCCTTATTTCATCTGAAATAACAGCTCTTTGTCTTCTTTGTCTTCCTCCACACATCAGCCCTCTCCCTGCCACCCTTCTCCCTCCACGAACCCATCTTCCTTGTTCCATTTCCAAAATGAGTCTTTCTGAGCTCTACCTATATATACTGTAATATGTGTGTGTGTTCACTAACAAGTCTAAAACAAGACACCTGCTTAGCCTTTCAGCTGAAATTGCAATCAGCAGTGTTTGAAAGGCACAAGGCTGAAATCTATTCCGTTTTGAATGTGTGGTTCACAGTTTTGACAGCAGTGTGTTAGCATTTGAACAAAGTGCTGTAAATCCACAGTGTTGTGCAGGTTGTGGTTAAAGTCATGGGATAAGTGTGTAGAGTTTTGAAAACTGTGTTCAAGCAATGAAAAACGAACTAGAGTTTGGTCCACATGAACTGCTGCTGTGCAGACTGTAGTTAGAGTTTTGCACATGCGACTCCAGTTGTGTCCACTGTCGTTTAGCAATCGAAAAAAACTGTAAATTGACATTTTTTTGTACATGACAAAGCAGAGAGAGTTGTACTATCGCCATTTCAACCTCACAGACTCGATAGTCGAAACTACATCTCCCACAGCCACCCTCTCCCCCCCTACCTCCCTCTACATCAGTCAGTCTAAACTCTTCCAGTTCCCAGGGCTCAGACTCGGTAGAGTCAACTCCACTGCAATTAGAAGATGATCATTTTGTTTCCCAATCCATTTACATTTCTGTAATTAGTGACGAAGGTAAACCATTGGAATATGATCCATAATTCATTGTTGACTCGTTCATTAGTGGAGATGCTGCGTGATGAATGGTTCATTCCTTTCCACTGGGGAGTGTGTGTGTGTGTGATTTTAACTGGGACTTGGAGGGGAGTCAGGCGCCGATGGTTCGTTTGGGAATACTGAAACTCCCCAGCAGGATGTTTGTGAGGAAATCGGAATGCAAGTAGACGACCTGAAAAGTATCTGTGTGTGTGTGTGTGTGTGTGTGTGTGTGTGTGTGTGTGTGTCAGTACATGAAGGTGTGTGTCCGTGTTTGTTTGCTCTGGCTCTCCCTTCTTCCAGTGAGTGAAAAAGGCAGCTGTTATCAGTACCTTACAGAGTCATTCCATCAATACACCCCCCTTACTGCCAATCGCTCTGCATTGTGTCCTCATTTAAATGTCCATGTGTTCACTGTGTGTGTGTGTGTGTGTGTGTGTGTTTGTGTGTGTGTGTGTGTGTGTGTGTGTGTGTGTGTGTGTGTGTGTGTGTGTGTGTGTGTGTGTGTGTGTGTGTGTGTGTGTGTGTGTGTGTGTGTGTGTGTGTGTGTGTGTGTGTGTGTGTGTGTGTGCACTTTGATGCATCCTACCCTACAGTAATGCTGGGACTTGATGAGGCTGGATGAGAAGTATCTTCGGTGCTGTGATCACGCTCCTCTCCTCTTTTGAGAAGATCTAGACGTAATCCACATATAGCAAGGTTACCGGCCACTAATTTAATAGAGAACCCAACCTTTTGCAATAAAGACAACACTGACACTCAGCGACAAAGGACTATAAAAAAGCCCCCTAAAACACCTCGTGGAGGTCCCTCCACAAAAATTTTTTTATACGATTCAGCAGGAAGCTTGTCAATTCCTGATCTGAAGCATGAATACTAGTATTATCCAGCACTTCCAGACCTGTAAGTTACACCACCAGTCTGTGTGTGAAGAAACAACAGCCATGAATAACATCCTAATGAGGTGGCAGTGTTTCCTCCATTCGTGCTTTATTAGACACTGTGGAGTAGAGGGGCTGCAGCTCAGGGTGTGGGGTCGCTTAGTCACCCAGTAAAACACAGTGAGACTAATTTGGCACACACATTAAGTAAGTAAGTGGGGGGGAGAGAGAGAGAGAGAGAGAGAGCGAGAGAGAGAGAGAGAGAAAGGAGCCTAGCTTGCTGCACTGATGTTTATGCTGGCCAGCCCATTGCCTCTATCCCTTCCAGTGTCTTCTTAAACAGATTAATCCTCTTTAACAATAGCCACTTCATCATCCTACCTTATACCCACTTAATCACTCTCACCAGCAGGCTTTTATATGCAACGCACACGATGGCCGGCATTTACATGACTGCAATAAGTGAGTTGCCACCTCTACCACTTTGTACCTCTCTCTCTCTCTCTCTCGTCTCTCTCTTGTTTAGAGAGGAATAATAAAGGTTTGTGGTGCAGCAGTCAACAGGCTGCTCTTATATCATACTAGGCAGGTAAATGGCCTCAGCATGGCTGAAGGATAGAAGAGGGGAGGGATGGAGGGAAGGGATGCAGGGAGGGAAGGCGTGATGAATGGGCAGTGTTTCAGGCTTATAGGTGAGAGAGAGAGAGAGAGAGAGAGGGATTTGTGATAGCCTTCAGAGCCACCTATCCTCTTCAAGGTTAAGGGATTTTTGTCTGCTGCTCACGTACAGAAACACAGACACACACTCTGGCATAAAAGATAGGGGTTCAGACATGGTTTACATTGTTATTGCTCTTTTTGTGCCTCTCTCCCCTGAACCGTGTTTGTGTTGTGGATTCAACAACTTTTGTGGATTATTTCTACAAAGCCATTCAGATTTCCCCTCTCTCTATATCTTTCTCTCTCCCTTATACACATGAGCACACAAACGCTCAAGCGCAGTGTTGTGAGCCGTTACGATTAAACGGAGGCTAAATATAAATCCAACATGAACTAGCTTACATTGTGTCTGAATGGTCGGCGTACACACTCCTACTATACGAACACACTGCCTGCTCCTACTATCTAATACTTACAGAACTGCTTAAAGAGCAACAGTCCAGACACCAATGCTAGTGTATGGAAAATATCAGTGGAAGAGTGAGTCTCATAAGCCTGGCTGCCGCAGGGACTTGTAAAGGCGTTGTAGCTTTACACACACGCACACGCACACACACAGTACAAAACACACACACACACACACACAGTTTATGATTTGTCTGTAAGTGACGGCTAGACTCACTTTCTCTGGCGCTCTGATGACCTTTCCGGTCAAAGGTCAAACTATCGGTTTAATTTAGAGGACAACGGCTGAAAAAAAGTATAAAGGAGAGAGTGAGAAGGAATGAAAGAGAGAGTGTCTTCTGCCACTGCTTTCCAGTCCATATATTAAATTGCTCGGTCTATGCGACATGATATCGTGATCTAGCGAATGTGTTGATGTGTATGTGTGTGTGTGTGCATGATTGTGTTTGTGTCTCGTAGTTTGTGTGTGTGACATTCTCAAATTGGATGAGATTGTGTGTGAAAGTGTACATTTGCAGTACAATGCTAAACAGACTGTATTGCTATTATTACCACATATCTGTGTTTGGAATGGAGAGCAGACATCCTTATTTTAGCCGTCTAGACAGAAGAAAACAGAGAAACACTTAAATAAAGATATTATAGTTATTTGTCTGCACTGAGCCAGACCCACGTAGACACATTTCCATGATAAAAGCCAAGTTGCGATAGAACCATCTATGCCATAGATTTATTCAACTGGGGAATATTTATTCTGACGATTCTGTTTACAAAACATTTCTTAAAACGGAAGCAAATGGAACAAAACCTACCTGAATTTGACGAATAGAAACTTTCGTTTTGGCCTGTTTACTTCTGTTTGTTTCTTAAACGGTGAACTGTTTCCATAATGAATACA